>NW_027665363.1:0-183271 GCF_963924005.1 Protomyctophum bolini | reverse complement strand
AGAAGAAGACGTTTTTAGAATCTGATCTCAGGTACAGAATGAAAACTGTCAGGATGTAGAAGAAGACGTTTTTAGAATCTGATCTCAGGTACAGAATGAAAACTGTCAGGATGTAGAAGAAGACGTTTTTAGAATCTGATCTCAGGTACAGAATGAAAACTGTCAGGATGTAGAAGAAGACGTTTTTAGAATCTGATCTCAGGTACAGAATGAAAACTGTCAGGATGTAGAAGAAGACGTTTTTAGAATCTGATCTCAGGTACAGAATGAAAACTGTCAGGATGTAGAAGAAGACGTTTTTAGAATCTGATCTCAGGTACAGAATGAAAACTGTCAGGATGTAGAAGAAGACGTTTTTAGAATCTGATCTCAGGTACAGAATGAAAACTGTCAGGATGTAGAAGACGTTTTTAGAATCTGATCTCAGGTCAGAATGAAAACTGTCAGGATGTAAAAGAAGACGTTTTTAGAATCTGATCTCAGGTCAGAATGTGTTAAAGGCATCTCCTGCAGCCCCGTGCCAGTGGGGGAGCGTGGAGAGGGGCCAAGGATAGCAGCCCCGTGCCAGCCACGCCCCCTGGAGGACCGCATCTGCTCTCGCTCTGCGCCGCGGGCCCCTTTATGTTCGACATGACATGTATGGTCCTCTCCGCGCGCCCGCCCGCGTGCCAGCGCTATAGCATGGATTATATGTGTGTTTTAACACAGGACCGCCACGTTCCACATGGATAATGTCATTAAACCCAACTAAGTACATCTCTGATTACATGCGTCGGTATTTCTCTGCGTGTGTGTGTGCGTGTGCGTGTGTGTGCGTGTGTGTGTGTGCGTGTGTGTGTGTGTGTGTGTGTGTGTGTAGAGAGAGAGAAAGTGAGAGTTCTTGAGGCATTCATGTGATTCATGGCTCGGCATGCATGTGAATATCATCCAACCCCAGCATTGCTTGTTTGCTTAGATTTTATTCCAAATTGGAGATTTCCTCCCTTTTGCTGTGAATTTATGTCGAGCATTACATTATTTAATGGTGGGGAAGAGTCAGTTTAACCCATTTTGACCTGAGATCAGATTCTAAAAATGTCTTCTACTCTACATCCTGACAGTTTTCTGAAAAAGCTATGTTTCTATGTCAGTCGTTGTTCAATTTTTTTCAAAAATAGCAGACCTACAAGCTCGTAGCGCGCCACCGAGCTTGTAGATCTGCTGTTTTCCAATAGCTAAAGCATAAACCAATGCTAACACCAAAAGGGGTTCCCGCACAAAATGGGATAATGTACAGTGGGGGCGGGGTGGGGGCGGCGGGGGGGCGTGTTTGTGTTTTTCACCATTCATTTCATCATGTGTGTCCGAGGCGCGGCCCCCTCAGCGTGGGGCGCGGCCCGCTCAGCGTGGGGCCCGGCCCACTCAGCGTGGCCCACTCAGCGTGGCCCACTCAGCGTGGGGCACAGCGTGCGCGCGGGGCAGACGCTGTTTTATGTCACCGAGCTTGCTCGCTTCCTTCCACCGCTCCAACCTGTGCCATCATTACGACCGGCGGCATAAAAGCCAGCCGTGCAGTCAGTCAGTGAGTCAGTCAGTGAGTCAGTCAGTCAGTGAGTCAGTCAGTGAGTCAGTCAGTCAGTCAGTCAGTCAGTCAGTCAGTCAGTCAGTCAGTCAGTCAGTCAGTCAGTCAGTCAGTCAGCCAGCCAGCCAGCCAGTCAGTCAGTCAGTCAGTCAGTCAGTCAGTCAGCCAGTCAGTCAGTCAGTCAGCCAGCCAGCCAGTCAGCCAGTCAGTCAGTCAGTCATGCACCGGAGACGAAACGTGAGAAGGGATATTTTCCGCGTGTAACCGACGCGTATAAAGAAAAGGTGGATATCGGCGTGGCGTGGCGGTATATAGTGGCGCCCGTGCCAAAACAAACACAGCAGGAGGCGGAGCCTCTGCCACAGGTTGCATGGCGATGATTATAAAACAACGGTTTTTCTGCGACGGTGGGGAGGCAGGACTCCGTGTCAAATGAGACGTAAAACGCCTGAGCGATTATAGGGGCGACCCCACACTGCCATGAAGTGTGTCCATATCTGTGTGTGTGTGTGTGTGTGTGTGTGTGTGTGTGTGTGTGTGTGTGTGTGTGGCGCCAGGGGTTGGGGGTGTGAATGTGTGAATATGCCACGGCGGCTGACAGAGCGCTGCCACCTCGTCCTGGGCCCTGGGAGACCCGGCAGTGATAACGGCCACAGTCTAATAACTTTGTTGGGCTTGTTAGCCTGATTGTTTTCTCACAAAGCTAATTAACTGTCTCGGCCTGAGGGGACCTTCCTCCCCCTATACCCCGCCACACACACACACACACACACACACACACACGCACGCACGCACGCGCACGCACACGCACGCACGCACGCACGCGCACGCACACACACACACACACACACACACACACACACACACACACACACACACACACACACACACACACACACACAATACATGAATTCTTCTAACCCCCCCACATTTTCTCTTCTCCTCTCACCAGCGGCAGCACTCTCTCTCCCTCTCCCTCTCCCTCTCTCTCCCCCTCTATCCCTCCCTCTCCCTCTATCCCTCCCTCTCCCCCTCTATCCCTCCCTCTCCCTCCCCCTCCCTCTCTCTCTCTCTCCCCCCCTCTCTATCTCTCTCCCTCTCTCTCTCTCTCCCTCCCTATCTCCCTCCCTCTCTCTCTCTCTCCCTCCCTCTCTCTCTCTCTCTCTCCCTCCCTCCCTATCTCCCTCTCCCTCTCCCTCCCTCTCCCTCTCCCTCTGTCTCCGTGTGTCTGTGGTTCCTGTCATGTGTAAATTGATGGAGGGTCTAGTGATTGTCTCCATGGTCCCAAGGTGCCTTTCCCCCCCACAACACACAGGCATCCTCCGGATTCATCCTGGCCCGCCAGTTGATTACGATAAATCAATCTGAGGGGTCAAACTCTGGGGACTGCGCGGGGCAGCGTCATCTACCCGTGGCTCTGGAGGGTAAGCGAGACCCGGGATAAGAGGGCGTTCCCCCGGAACCCCCCGTGACCCCGCCGCGACCACTCTCGTTTCCGCCGCGAGACCTTCATTAAGCCATTCTGCGCGGGAACCCCCTTTTGGTGTTATAGCATTATGTTGTGCTTTATATATAGCTATTGAAAAATAGATCTACAAGCTCATTGCGCGCCACTCGGTGGCGCGCAATGAGCTTGTAGATCTATTTTTGAGAAATCGTGAAAATGAGGCACAACTCTTTGAATATATACTCTTTCAGAGCGAACGTTTTTTTAACTCAAATCTTTGCTTCTGGGAGACGGTCCCTGAAACAACACATTTTCAGATGGGCGTCAGCGGCCAATTTCATATATTTTTGGGGGTCCTTGACATGAAATATTGAGAACCACTGATATAGAAACATGAGGTTTTTCAGAAAGAAATACATTTTTAAAAAAAATTAAATTTCGACGTCAGGTCAAAATGGGTTAAGGGCCAAATCTGTTCCCGGAGTAAAAAAAAAGAAAAAAAGAGAGAGAGAGAGGAAAAAAAAGTGAAAGGGAGTGAAAGGGAGGGGGGGCTTGTTTTCATCACATCTCTCCTGCATGTCTCCCTACCTTATTTCTCTGTCTGGGCCGAGGCAGGGAACTGACAGGCCCACGGCAGCAGCAGAGCAATAACGCTGTGTCCCCCTCATGGCCTGTACAGCAGATAATGCCGGAGATTTAATCAATGGCCGTAGAAGGGAAAAAAAGCAAAAGGGGCCCAAATCAATAGGAGCACCGGGGCCTGTTTGCTCCCTTTTGCTTTGAAGGTGAAGCCCGGGCCTCGCTACATAAATTGGACTAATTGAAGAGCATGTTCGGAAACAAGCCCCTTAAAAAAAAGCATGTCTGTGTCAGCATGATGCTTCTCTCCATGTGAAATTCATCACCCCCATAGCAACACATATAGGGGGGCCGGGATAATAAGCTGCCATAAGCCAACGGAAGGAGAGGTTGGAAGGGAGAGAGAGGCACACCACATACTGTAACACATTAGTTACAATAGGATTTGAAAAAAATGACGAAATGACAAAAACGATGGGTTATAGCCCATGTTTTTTGAAATTTTGAAAAAAAAAGTTAGCCTCGTTTCTCATCATTTTGGACCATGGGCTATAGCCCATATCGTACGGCATACTATAGCGCGCCGTTTTTCATAATTTTTGAGGATTTGAAAAAAATGACGAAATGACAAAAACGATGGGTTATAGCCCATGTTTTTTGAAATTTTGAAAAAAAAAGTTAGCCTCGTTTCTCATCATTTTGGACCATGGGCTATAGCCCATATCGTACGGCATACTATAGCGCGCCGTTTTTCATCATTTTTGAGGATTTGAAAAAAATGACGAAATGACAAAAACGATGGGTTATAGCCCATGTTTTTTGAAATTTTGAAAAAAAAAGTTAGCCTCGTTTCTCATCATTTTGGACCATGGGCTATAGCCCATATCGTACGGCATACTATAGCGCGCCGTTTTTCATCATTTTTGAGGATTTGAAAAAAATGACGAAATGACAAAAACGATGGGTTATAGCCCATGTTTTTTGAAATTTTGAAAAAAAAAGTTAGCCTCGTTTCTCATCATTTTGGACCATGGGCTATAGCCCATATCGTACGGCATACTATAGCGCGCCGTTTTTCATCATTTTTGAGGATTTGAAAAAAATGACGAAATGACAAAAACGATGGGTTATAGCCCATGTTTTTTGAAATTTTGAAAAAAAATGTTAGCCTCGTTTCTCATCATTTTGGACCATGGGCTATAGCCCATATCGTACGGCATACTATAGCGTGCCGTTTTTCATCATTTTTGAGGATTTGAAAAAAATGACGAAATGACAAAAACGATGGGTTATAGCCCATGTTTTTTGAAATTTTGAAAAAAAAAGTTAGCCTCGTTTCTCATCATTTTGGACCATGGGCTATAGCCCATATCGTACGGCATACTATAGCACGCCGTTTTTCATCATTTTTGAGTATTTGAAAAAAATGACGAAATGACAAAAACGATGGGTTATAGCCCATGTTTTTTGAAATTTTGAAAAAAAAAGTTAGCCTCGTTTCTCATCATTTTGGACCATGGGCTATAGCCCATATCGTACGGCATACTATAGCGCGCCGTTTTTCATCATTTTTGAGGATTTAAAAAAAATGACGAAATGACAAAAACGATGGGTTATAGCCCATGTTTTTTGAAATTTTGAAAAAAAAAGTTAGCCTCGTTTCTCATCATTTTGGACCATGGGCTATAGCCCATATCGTACGGCATACTATAGCGCGCCGTTTTTCATCATTTTTGAGGATTTGAAAAAAATGACGAAATGACAAAAACGATGGGTTATAGCCCATGTTTTTTGAAATTTTGAAAAAAAATGTTAGCCTCGTTTCTCATCATTTTGGACCATGGGCTATAGCCCATATCGTACGGCATACTATAGCGTGCCGTTTTTCATCATTTTTGAGGATTTGAAAAAAATGACGAAATGACAAAAACGATGGGTTATAGCCCATGTTTTTTGAAATTTTGAAAAAAAAAGTTAGCCTCGTTTCTCATCATTTTGGACCATGGGCTATAGCCCATATCGTACGGCATACTATAGCACGCCGTTTTTCATCATTTTTGAGGATTTGAAAAAAATGACGAAATGACAAAAACGATGGGTTATAGCCCATGTTTTTTTAAATTTTGAAAAACAAAGTTAGCCTCGTTTCTCATCATTTTGGACCATGGGCTATAGCCCATATCGTACGGCATACTATAGCGCGCCGTTTTTCATCATTTTTGAGGATTTGAAAAAAATGACGAAATGACAAAAACGATGGGTTATAGCCCATGTTTTTTGAAATTTTGAAAAAAAAAGTTAGCCTCGTTTCTCATCATTTTGGACCATGGGCTATAGCCCATATCGTACGGCATACTATAGCGCGCCGTTTTTCATCATTTTTGAGGATTTGAAAAAAATGACGAAATGACAAAAACGATGGGTTATAGCCCATGTTTTTTGAAATTTTGAAAAAAAAAGTTAGCCTCGTTTCTCATCATTTTGGACCATGGGCTATAGCCCATATCGTACGGCATACTATAGCGCGCCGTTTTTCATCATTTTTGAGGATTTGAAAAAAATGACGAAATGACAAAAACGATGGGTTATAGCCCATGTTTTTTGAAATTTTGAAAATAAAAGTTAGCCTCGTTTCTCATCATTTTGGACCATGGGCTATAGCCCATATCGTACGGCATACTATAGCGCGCCGTTTTTCATCATTTTTGAGGATTTAAAAAAAATGACGAAATGACAAAAACGATGGGTTATAGCCCATGTTTTTTGAAATTTTGAAAAAAAAAGTTAGCCTCGTTTCTCATCATTTTGGACCATGGGCTATAGCCCATATCGTACGGCATACTATAGCGCGCCGTTTTTCATCATTTTTGAGGATTTGAAAAAAATGACGAAATGACAAAAACGATGGGTTATAGCCCATGTTTTTAGAAATTTTGAAAAAAAAAGTTAGCCTCGTTTCTCATCATTTTGGACCATGGGCTATAGCCCATATCGTACGGCATACTATAGCGCGCCGTTTTTCATCATTTTTGAGGATTTGAAAAAAATGACGAAATGACAAAAACGATGGGTTATAGCCCATGTTTTTTGAAATTTTGAAAATAAAAGTTAGCCTCGTTTCTCATCATTTTGGACCATGGGCTATAGCCCATATCGTACGGCATACTATAGCGCGCCGTTTTTCATCATTTTTGAGGATTTAAAAAAAATGACGAAATGACAAAAACGATGGGTTATAGCCCATGTTTTTTGAAATTTTTAAAAAAAAGTTAGCCTCGTTTCTCATCATTTTGGACCATGGGCTATAGCCCATATCGTACGGCATACTATAGCGCGCCGTTTTTCATCATTTTTGAGGATTTGAAAAAAATGACGAAATGACAAAAACGATGGGTTATAGCCCATGTTTTTTGAAATTTTGAAAAAAAAAGTTAGCCTCGTTTCTCATCATTTTGGACCATTGGCTATAGCCCATATCGTACGGCATACTATAGCGCGCCGTTTTTCATCATTTTTGAGGATTTGAAAAAAATGACGAAATGACAAAAACGATGGGTTATAGCCCATGTTTTTTGAAATTTTGAAAAAAAAAGTTAGCCTCGTTTCTCATCATTTTGGACCATGGGCTATAGCCCATATCGTACGGCATACTATAGCGCGCCGTTTTTCATCATTTTTGAGGATTTGAAAAAAATGACGAAATGACAAAAACGATGGGTTATAGCCCATGTTTTTTGAAATTTTGAAAAAAAAAGTTAGCCTCGTTTCTCATCATTTTGGACCATGGGCTATAGCCCATATCGTACGGCATACTATAGCGCGCCGTTTTTCATCATTTTTGAGGATTTGAAAAAAATGACGAAATGACAAAAACGATGGGTTATAGCCCATGTTTTTTGAAATTTTGAAAAAAAAAGTTAGCCTCGTTTCTCATCATTTTGGACCATGGGCTATAGCCCATATCGTACGGCATACTATAGCGCGCCGTTTTTCATCATTTTTGAGGATTTGAAAAAAATGACGAAATGACAAAAACGATGGGTTATAGCCCATGTTTTTTGAAATTTTGAAAATAAAAGTTAGCCTCGTTTCTCATCATTTTGGACCATGGGCTATAGCCCATATCGTACGGCATACTATAGCGCGCCGTTTTTCATCATTTTTGAGGATTTAAAAAAAATGACGAAATGACAAAAACGATGGGTTATAGCCCATGTTTTTTGAAATTTTGAAAAAAAAAGTTAGCCTCGTTTCTCATCATTTTGGACCATGGGCTATAGCCCATATCGTACGGCATACTATAGCGCGCCGTTTTTCATCATTTTTGAGGATTTGAAAAAAATGACGAAATGACAAAAACGATGGGTTATAGCCCATGTTTTTAGAAATTTTGAAAAAAAAAGTTAGCCTCGTTTCTCATCATTTTGGACCATGGGCTATAGCCCATATCGTACGGCATACTATAGCGCGCCGTTTTTCATCATTTTTGAGGATTTGAAAAAAATGACGAAATGACAAAAACGATGGGTTATAGCCCATGTTTTTTGAAATTTTGCAAAAAAAAGTTAGCCTCGTTTCTCATCATTTTGGACCATGGGCTATAGCCCATATCGTACGGCATACTATAGCGCGCCGTTTTTCATCATTTTTGAGGATTTGAAAAAAATGACGAAATGACAAAAACGATGGGTTATAGCCCATGTTTTTAGAAATTTTGGAAAAAAAAGTTAGCCTCGTTTCTCATCATTTTGGACCATGGGCTATAGCCCATATCGTACGGCATACTATAGCGCGCCGTTTTTCATCATTTTTGAGGATTTGAAAAAAATGACGAAATGACAAAAACGATGGGTTATAGCCCATGTTTTTAGACATTTTGAAAAAAAAAGATAGCCTCGTTTCTCATCATTTTGGACCATGGGCTATAGCCCATATCGTACGGCATACTATAGCGCGCCGTTTTTCATCATTTTTGAGGATTTGAAAAAAATGACGAAATGACAAAAACGATGGGTTATAGCCCATGTTTTTTGAAATTTTGAAAAAAAAAGTTAGCCTCGTTTCTCATCATTTTGGACCATTGGCTATAGCCCATATCGTACGGCATACTATAGCGCGCCGTTTTTCATCATTTTTGAGGATTTGAAAAAAATGACGAAATGACAAAAACGATGGGTTATAGCCCATGTTTTTAGAAATTTTGGAAAAAAAAGTTAGCCTCGTTTCTCATCATTTTGGACCATGGGCTATAGCCCATATCGTACGGCATACTATAGCGCGCCGTTTTTCATCATTTTTGAGGATTTGAAAAAAATGACGAAATGACAAAAACGATGGGTTATAGCCCATGTTTTTAGACATTTTGAAAAAAAAAGATAGCCTCGTTTCTCATCATTTTGGACCATGGGCTATAGCCCATATCGTACGGCATACTATAGCGCGCCGTTTTTCATCATTTTTGAGGATTTGAAAAAAATGACGAAATGACAAAAACGATGGGTTATAGCCCATGTTTTTTGAAATTTTGAAAAAAAAAGTTAGCCTCGTTTCTCATCATTTTGGACCATTGGCTATAGCCCATATCGTACGGCATACTATAGCGCGCCGTTTTTCATCATTTTTGAGGATTTGAAAAAAATGACGAAATGACAAAAACGATGGGTTATAGCCCATGTTTTTTGAAATTTTGAAAAAAAAAGTTAGCCTCGTTTCTCATCATTTTGGACCATGGGCTATAGCCCATATCGTACGGCATACTATAGCGCGCCGTTTTTCATCATTTTTGAGGATTTGAAAAAAATGACGAAATGACAAAAACGATGGGTTATAGCCCATGTTTTTTGAAATTTTGAAAAAAAAAGTTAGCCTCGTTTCTCATCATTTTGGACCATTGGCTATAGCCCATATCGTACGGCATACTATAGCGCGCCGTTTTTCATCATTTTTGAGGATTTGAAAAAAATGACGAAATGACAAAAACGATGGGTTATAGCCCATGTTTTTTGAAATTTTGAAAAAAAAAGTTAGCCTCGTTTCTCATCATTTTGGACCATGGGCTATAGCCCATATCGTACGGCATACTATAGCGCGCCGTTTTTCATCATTTTTGAGGATTTGAAAAAAATGACGAAATGACAAAAACGATGGGTTATAGCCCATGTTTTTTGAAATTTTGAAAAAAAAAGTTAGCCTCGTTTCTCATCATTTTGGACCATTGGCTATAGCCCATATCGTACGGCATACTATAGCGCGCCGTTTTTCATCATTTTTGAGGATTTGAAAAAAATGACGAAATGACAAAAACGATGGGTTATAGCCCATGTTTTTTGAAATTTTGAAAAAAAAAGTTAGCCTCGTTTCTCATCATTTTGGACCATGGGCTATAGCCCATATCGTACGGCATACTATAGCGCGCCGTTTTTCATCATTTTTGAGGATTTGAAAAAAATGACGAAATGACAAAAACGATGGGTTATAGCCCATGTTTTTTGAAATTTTGGAAAAAAAAGTTAGCCTCGTTTCTCATCATTTTGGACCATGGGCTATAGCCCATATCGTACGGCATACTATAGCGCGCCGTTTTTCATCATTTTTGAGGATTTGAAAAAAATGACAAAAACGATGGGTTATAGCCCATGTTTTTTGAAATTTTGGAAAAAAAAGTTAGCCTCGTTTCTCATCATTTTGGACCATGGGCTATAGCCCCTATCGTACGGCATACTATAGCGCGCCGTTTTTCATCATTTTTGACGATTTGAAAAAAAATGACGAAATTACAAAAACGATGGGTTATAGCCCATGTTTTTGAAATTTTGAAAAAAAAAGTTAGCCTCGTTTCTCATCATTTTGGACCATGGGCTATAGCCCATATCGTACGGCATACTATAGCGCGCCGTTTTTCATCATTTTTGAGGATTTGACAAAAATGACGAAATGACAAAAACGATGGGTTATAGCCCATGTTTTTGAAATTTTGGGGGAAAAAAGTTAGCCTCGTTTCTCATCATTTTGGACCATGGGCTATAGCCCATATCGTACGGCATACTATAGCGCGCCGTTTTTCATCATTTTTGAGGATTTGAAAAAAATGACAAAAACGATGGGTTATAGCCCATGTTTTTTGAAATTTTGGAAAAAAAAGTTAGCCTCGTTTCTCATCATTTTGGACCATGGGCTATAGCCCCTATCGTACGGCATACTATAGCGCGCCGTTTTTCATCATTTTTGACGATTTGAAAAAAAATGACGAAATTACAAAAACGATGGGTTATAGCCCATGTTTTTGAAATTTTGAAAAAAAAAGTTAGCCTCGTTTCTCATCATTTTGGACCATGGGCTATAGCCCATATCGTACGGCATACTATAGCGCGCCGTTTTTCATCATTTTTGAGGATTTGACAAAAATGACGAAATGACAAAAACGATGGGTTATAGCCCATGTTTTTGAAATTTTGGGGGAAAAAAAGTTAGCCTCGTTTCTCATCATTTTGGACCATGGGCTATAGCCCATATCGTACGGCATACTATAGCGCGCCGTTTTTCATCATTTTTGACGATTTGAAAAAAATGACAAAATGACAAAAACGATGGGTTATAGCCCATTGTTACATAATCGGGGAGTATGTTTATAGTTATGAGATGATAAAGTAATGATTATATTTATATATATATATATATATATATATATATATATATATATCATATGATAACGTGGTTATGTTTGTATGTGTATATATATGTATATATAATATATCATGAATGGGTTGCATTGTACAGAGTGCTGATCAACACTTTCAGTCACAGGTCTGGTCTGCTGTGGGGCGTGGAGGCGGAGAAGAACCATCAACCTCCTTGCTGTCTGCCCACCTCCTAGTCACCAGGAGCCAATCCGCGCTCAGAGGACTAGACTGTGAAGACTACTTAGCAGCACCTGTGACATGCACTCATTGGCATTGTCTCTCAGTCACCTCATACTGAGCAGTACTTTGTCCGTGTAGGAGCTAGTTAAAACGCTCAAGATCAAATCTGTTTAATAAGCATAGGCCAGGGGCTAAACCTGTGTGTGGTCCCCTGAGCTTTATTTCGGTCATTGGTGGTTCAGAGCTTAAAGATACAACTGATTATAATTATATATATATATATATATATATATATATAGAGATATATAATATATAATATATACTTACGGCGTATCGGTGCGTACTTTTTGTAAATCTTTGTTAGGCAGTAGTTAGCGTAGACAGTTTAGGTAGATTGACTTTGTGTACATTTCATTTCATTCATTGGTTAGAGTTAGGTAAGAGTGTTGTGCGATACTTTAGAATAGGGCTAGATAGTTTTGATGGTTTCTTTGAGTTGCCCCATATAGCCTGTCTTTTCGTTTGTATTCCAGTTGTACATCTTTATTGTTTATTATTATGATACCTTATCCTTATAACGTGAATAAATAACAATTATCATGCCAGCCGTGTTGCATCCTCTTCTTATACCCCTAGACCTAAAAAGGGGAATGTAACACCCATGTTTTTTTAAATTTTGGAAAAAAAAGTTAGCCTCGTTTCTCATCATTTTGGACCATGGGCTATAGCCCATATCGTACGGCATACTATAGCGCGCCGTTTTTCATCATTTTTGATGATTTGACAATATTGAAAAAATGAAAAAAACGATGGGTTATATTGAAGCGTGCACCTACACACGCACAGGCGCACATGCGTATGCACACCTGGACCTGTAAATGAACAACACAAAAACTAAGGCACTGGTGTCGGACTTCTGGTTTACCGGAACGGGGTTCAACTCCCTGCAGTGCCCTGCTCAATGTGTTGTATTTACCGGAAAGGATGGGAAACATTAGCAAATTGCGGAGTGTTAGAAAAAAAAGGATGGGTTATTTTTTATAATAAAAGTTCCGCAATTGCCAATTTCCGCAATTTCCACAATTTCCAATTTCCGCAATTTCCAATTTCCGCAATTTCCGCAATTTCCAATTTCCGCAATTTCCAATTTCCGCAATTTCCGCAATTCCCAAAATGTCCACAATTTCCGCAATTTCCGCAATTTCCAATTTCCGCAATTTCCAATTTCCGCAATTTCCGCAATTGCCAATTTCCGCAATTTCCAAAATTTCCACAATTTCCGCAATTTCCGCAATTTCCAATTTCCGCAATTTTCAATTTCCGCAATTTCCGCAATTGCCAATTTCCGCAATTTCCGCAATTTCCAATTTCCGCAATTTCCAATTTCTGCAATTTCCGCAATTTCCACAATTTCCGCAATTTCCGCAATTTCCAATTTCCGCAATTTCCAATTTCCGCAATTTCCACAATTGCCAATTTCCGCAATTTCCACAATTTCCAATTTCCGCAATTTCCGCAATTGCCAATTTCCGCAATTTCCACAATTTCCAATTTCCGAATTTTCGGCAATTTCCAATTTCCGCAATTTCCGCAATTTCCGCAATTTCCACAATTTCCACAATTTCCAATTTCCGCAATTTCCGCAATTTCCAATTTCCGCAATTTCCGCAATTTCCAATTTCCGCAATTTCTAATTTCCGCAATTTCCGCAATTTCCACAATTTCGAATTTCCGAAATTTCTTCCACAATTTGGAAATTGCGGAAATTGCGGAAATTGGAAATTGCGGAAATTGCGGAAATTGGAAATTGCGGAAATTGGAAATTGTGGAAATTGCGGAAATTGGCAATTGTGGAAATTGCGGAAATTGCGGAAATTGCGGAAATTGGAAATTGTGGAAATTGCGGAAATTGGCAATTGTGGAAATTGCGGAAATTGCGGAATTTGGAAATTGTGGAAATTGCGGAAATTGGCAATTGCGGAAATTGCGGAAATTGGAAATTGTGGAAATTGCGGAAATTGGCAATTGTGGAAATTGCGGAAATTGGAAATTGCGGAAATTAGAAATTGCGGAAATTGCGGAAATTGTGGAAATTTTGGAAATTGCGGAAATTGGCAATTGTGGAAATTGCGGAAATTGGAAATTGCGGAAATTAGAAATTGCGGAAATTGCGGAAATTGTGGAAATTTTGGAAATTGCGGAAATTGGCAATTGTGGAAATTGCGGAAATTGGAAATTGCGGAAATTGGAAATTGCGGAAATTGCGGAAATTGTGGAAATTTTGGAAATTGTGGAAATTGGCAATTGCGGAAATTGCGGAAATTAGAAATTGCGGAAATTGGAAATTGCGGAAATTGCGGAAATTGGAAATTGCGGAAATTGCGGAAATTGGAAATTGTGGAAATTGTGGAAATTGCGGAAATTGCGGAAATTGCGGAAATTGGAAATTGCGGAAATTGCGGAAATTGCGGAAATTGGAAATTGTGGAAATTGCGGAAATTGGCAATTGCGGAAATTGCGGAAATTGGAAATTGTGGAAATTGCGGAAATTGGCAATTGTGGAAATTGCGGAAATTGGAAATTGCGGAAATTGGAAATTGCGGAAATTGCGGAAATTGTGGAAATTTTGGAAATTAGGGTGAGCTTCTCTCTCTCTCTAGGAGATTTAGGTCACATTCTCACCTGATACTTCGGTAGACTTGATGCGTATGGGCGGGGAAATTGAACCAAAAGTGTCAAATAATGTTTTATGAGCTGTTTCTCAACAACCAAAAGTGTCAAATAATGTTTTAGGAGCTGTTTCTCAACAACCAAAAGTGTCAAATAATGTTTTAGGAGCTGTTTCTCAACAACCAAAAGTGTCAAAAGTTGACAAAATAATTTGACAAAATAATTTGACAAAATAATTTGACAAAATAATTTGACAAAATAATTTGACAAAATAATTTGACAAAATAATTTGACAAAAAGTATTTTGTAAAAAGTATTTTGTAAAAAGTATTTTGTAAAAAGTATTTTGTAAAAAGTATTTTGTAAAAAGTATTTTGTAAAAAGTATTTTGTAAAAAGTATTTTGTAAAAAGTATTTTGTAAAAAGTTGTAAAAAGTATTTTGTCAAATTTGACAAAAAATTTGACAAAATAATTTGCCCCCCAAAATAATTTGCTCCCAAAATAATTTGCCCCCAAAATAATTTGCCAAAATATTTTGCCAAAATATTTTGTAAAAAGTATTTTGTAAAAAGTATTTTGTAAAAAGTATTTTGTAAAAAGTATTTTGTAAAAAGTATTTTGTAAAAAGTATTTTGTAAAAAGTATTTTGTAAAAAGTATTTTGTAAAAAGTATTTTGTAAAATTTGACAAAAAATTTGACAAAATAATTTGCCCCCAAAATAATTTGCCCCCCAAAATAATTTGCCCCCCAAAATAATTTGTAAAAAGTATTTTGTAAAAAGTATTTTGTAAAAAGTATTTTGTAAAAAGTATTTTGTCAAGTATTTTGTCAAGTATTTTGTCAAGTATTTTGTAAAAAGTATTTTGTAAAAAGTATTTTGTAAAAAGTATTTTGTAAAAAGTATTTCAAAAAAATTTGACAAAATAATTTGCCCCCCAAAATATTTGCCCCCCAAAAAAATTTGACAAAATAATTTGACAAAATAATTTGAAAAAATAATTTGACAAAATAATTTGACAAAGTATTTTGTAAAAAGTATTTTGTAAAAAGTATTTTGTAAAAAGTATTTTGTAAAAAATATTTTGTAAAAAGTATTTTGTCAAATTTGACAAAAAAAATTGACAAAATGATTTGCCCCCCAAAATAATTTGCCCCCCAAAATAATTTGCCTGCAAAATAATTTGCCTGCAAAATAATTTGCCTGCAAAATAATTTGCCTGCAAAATAATTTGCCTGCAAAATAATTTGCCTGCTAAATAATTTGCCTGCAAAATAATTTGCCTGCAAAATAATTTGCCAAAATAATTTGCCAAGATAATTTGCCTGCAAAATAATTGCCTGCAAAATAATTTGCCTGCAAAATAATTTGCCTGCAAAATAATTTGCCTGCAAAATAATTTGCCTGCAAAATAATTTGCCTGCAAAATAATTTGCCAAAGCCTGCTAAATAATTTGCCTGCAAAATAATTTGCCAAAATAATTTGCCAAAACCCTAATAATTTGCCTGCAAAATAATTTGCCTGCAAAATAATTTGCCAAAGCCTGCTAAATAATTTGCCTGCAAAATAATTTGCCAAAATAATTTGCCAAAACCCTAATAATTTGCCTGCAAAATAATTTGCCTGCTAAATAATTTACCTGCTAAATAATTTGCCTAAATAATTTGCCTGCAAAATAATTTGCCTGCTAAATAATTTGCCTGCAAAATAATTTGCCTGCAAAATAATTTGCCTGCAAAATAATTTGCCAAAACCCTAATAATTTGCCTAAAAAAATAATTTGCCAAAACCCTAATAATTTGCCTGCAAAATAATTTGCCTGCTAAATAATTTGCCTGCAAAATAATTTGCCTGCAAAATAATTTGCCTGCTAAATAATTTGCCTGCAAAATAATTTGCCTGCAAAATAATTTGCCTGCTAAATAATTTGCCTGCTAAATAATTTGCCTGCAAAATAATTTGCCTGCTAAATAATTTGCCTGCAAAATAATTTGTCTGCAAAATAATTTGCCAAAATAATTTGCCTAAAAAGTATTTTGTAAAAAGTATTTTGTAAAAAGTATTTTGTAAAAAGTATTTTGTAAAAAGTATTTTGTAAAAAGTATTTTGTAAAAAGTATTTTGTAAAAAGTATTTTGCAAAATAATTTGCCTGCAAAATAATTTGCCAAAGCCTGCTAAATAATTTGCCTGCAAAATAATTTGCCAAAATAATTTGCCAAAACCCTAATAATTTGCCTGCAAAATAATTTGCCTGCTAAATAATTTACCTGCTAAATAATTTGCCTAAATAATTTGCCTGCAAAATAATTTGCCTGCAAAATAATTTGCCTGCAAAATAATTTGCCTGCTAAATAATTTGCCTGCAAAATAATTTGCCAAAACCCTAATAATTTGCCTAAAAAAATAATTTGCCTGCTAAATAATTTGCCTGCAAAATAATTTGCCTGCAAAATAATTTGCCTGCTAAATAATTTGCCTGCAAAATAATTTGCCTGCAAAATAATTTGCCTGCTAAATAATTTGCCTGCTAAATAATTTGCCTGCAAAATAATTTGCCTGCTAAATAATTTGCCTGCAAAATAATTTGTCTGCAAAATAATTTGCCAAAATAATTTGCCTAAAAAGTATTTTGTAAAAAGTATTTTGTAAAAAGTATTTTGTAAAAAGTATTTTGTAAAAAGTATTTTGTAAAAAGTATTTTGTAAAAAGTATTTTGTAAAAAGTATTTTGTAAAAAGTATTTTGTAAAAAGTATTTTGTAAAAAGTATTTTGTAAAAAGTATTTTGTAAAAAGTATTTTGTAAAAAGTATTTTGTAAAAAGTATTTTGTAAAATAATTTGCCTGCAAAATAATTTGCCTGCAAAATAATTTGCCTGCAAAATAATTTGCCTGCAAAATAATTTGCCTGCAAAATAATTTGCCTGCAAAATAATTTGCCTGCAAAATAATTTGCCTGCAAAATAATTTGCCAAAACCCTAATAATTTGCCTGCAAAATAATTTGCCTGCAAAATAATTTGCCTGCAAAATAATTTGCCTGCAAAATAATTTGCCCCCCAAAATAATTTGCCAAAATAATTTGCCAAAATAATTTGCCAAAATAATTTGCCAAAAAGTATTTTGCAAAAAGTATTTTGCAAAAAGTATTTTGTAAAAAGTATTTTGTAAAAAGTATTTTGTAAAAAGTATTTTGTAAAAAGTATTTTGTAAAATAATTTGCCTGCAAAATAATTTGCCTGCAAAATAATTTGCCTGCAAAATAATTTGCCAAAATAATTTGCCTGCAAAATAATTTGCCAAGATAATTTGCCTGCAAAATAATTTGCCTGCAAAATAATTTGCCTGCAAAATAATTTGCCTGCAAAATAATTTGCCAAAGCCTGCTAAATAATTTGCCTGCAAAATAATTTGCCAAAATAATTTGCCAAAACCCTAATAATTTGCCTGCAAAATAATTTGCCTGCAAAATAATTTGCCTGCAAAATAATTTGCCAAAGCCTGCTAAATAATTTGCCTGCAAAATAATTTGCCAAAATAATTTGCCAAAACCCTAATAATTTGCCTGCAAAATAATTTGCCTGCAAAATAATTTGCCTGCGAAATAATTTGCCAAAACCCTAATAATTTGCCTAAAAAAATAATTTGCCAAAACCCTAATAATTTGCCTGCTAAATAATTTGCCTGCTAAATAATTTGCCTGCAAAATAATTTGCCTGCTAAATATTTTGCCTGCTAAATAATTAGCCTGCAAAATAATTTGCCTGCAAAATAATTTGGCTGCTAAATAATTTGCCTGCAAAATAATTTGTCTGCAAAATAATTTGCCAAAATAATTTGCCTAAAAAGTATTTTGTAAAAAGTATTTTGTAAAAAGTATTTTGTAAAAAGTATTTTGTAAAAAGTATTTTGTAAAAAGTATTTTGTAAAAAGTATTTTGTAAAAAGTATTTTGTAAAAAGTATTTTGTAAAAAGTATTTTGTAAAAAGTATTTTGTAAAAAGTATTTTGTAAAAAGTATTTTGTCAAATTTGACAAAAAAAAGTTGACAAAATGATTTGCCCCCCAAAATAATTTGCCAAAATAATTTGCCTGCAAAATAATTTGCCTGCAAAATAATTTGCCTGCAAAATAATTTGCCAAAACCCTAATAATTTGCCTAAAAAAATAATTTGCCTGCTAAATAATTTGCCTGCTAAATAATTTGCCTGCTAAATAATTTGCCTGCAAAATAATTTGCCTGCTAAATAATTTGCCTGCAAAATAATTTGCCAAAATAATTTGCCTGCAAAATAATTTGCCAAAATAATTTGCCTGCAAAATAATTTGCCTGCAAAATAATTTGCCTGCTAAATAATTTGCCTGCAAAATAATTTGCCTGCAAAATAATTTGCAAAAATAATTTGCCAAAACCCTAATAATTTGCCTGCAAAATAATTTGCCTGCTAAATAATTTGCCTGCAAAATAATTTGCCAAAATAATTTGCCAAAACCCTAATAATTTGCCTGCAAAATAATTTGCCTGCAAAATAATTTGCCTGCAAAATAATTTGCCAAAACCCTAATAATTTGCCTAAAAAAATAATTTGCCAAAACCCTAATAATTTGCCTGCAAAATAATTTGCCTGCAAAATAATTTGCCTGCAAAATATTTTGCCTGCTAAATAATTTGCCTGCAAAATAATTTGCCTGCAAAATAATTTGCCTGCTAAATAATTTGCCTGCAAAATAATT
Source organism: Protomyctophum bolini (assembly GCF_963924005.1). Lineage (NCBI taxonomy): Eukaryota > Metazoa > Chordata > Actinopteri > Myctophiformes > Myctophidae > Protomyctophum > Protomyctophum bolini. Next base: position 164,424 of record NW_027665363.1, on the reverse strand, counting down.
TGCCAAAACCCTAATAATTTGCCTAAAAAAATAATTTGCCTGCTAAATAATTTGCCAAAAAATAATTTGCCTGCAAAATAATTTGCCTGCAAAATAATTTGCCAAAAAATAATTTGCCAAAAAGTATTTTGTAAAAAGTATTTTGTAAAAAGTATTTTGTAAAAAGTATTTTGTAAAAAGTATTTTGTAAAAAGTATTTTGTAAAAAGTATTTTGTAAAATAATTTGCCTGCAAAATAATTTGCCTGCAAAATAATTTGCCTGCAAAATAATTTGCCAAAATAATTTGCCAAAAAGTATTTTGTAAAAAGTATTTTGTAAAAAGTATTTTTAAAAGTATTTTGTAAAAAGTATTTTGTAAAATAATTTGCCTGCAAAATAATTTGCCTGCAAAATAATTTGCCCCCCAAAATAATTTGCCCCCCAAAATAATTTGCCAAAATAATTTGCCAAAATAATTTGCCTGCTAAATAATTTGCCTGCTAAATAATTTGCCAAAAAATAATTTGCCAAAAAGTATTTTGTAAAAAGTATTTTGTAAAAAGTATTTTGTAAAAAGTATTTTGTAAAAAGTATTTTGTAAAAAGTATTTTGTAAAATAATTTGCCTGCAAAATAATTTGCCTGCAAAATAATTTGCCAAAACCCTAATAATTTGCCTAAAAAAATAATTTGCCTGCAAAATAATTTGCCAAAATAATTTGCCAAAATAATTTGCCAAAAAGTATTTTGCAAAAAGTATTTTGTAAAAAGTATTTTGTAAAAAGTATTTTGCCTGCAAAATAATTTGCCTGCAAAATAATTTGCCCCCCAAAATAATTTGCCAAAATAATTTGCCAAAAAGTATTTTGCAAAAAGTATTTTGTAAAAAGTATTTTGTAAAAAGTATTTTGTAAAAAGTATTTTGTAAAATAATATGCCTGCAAAATAATTTGCCTGCAAAATAATTTGCCTGCTAAATAATTTGCCTGCAAAATAATTTGCCTGCTAAATAATTTGCCAAGATAATTTGCCTGCAAAATAATTTGCCTGCAAAATAATTTGCCAAGATAATTTGCCTGCAAAATAATTTGCCTGCTAAATAATTTGCCTGCAAAATAATTTGCCAAAGCCTGCTAAATAATTTGCCAAAATAATTTGCCAAAAAGTATTTTGCAAAAAGTATTTTGTAAAAAGTATTTTGTAAAAAGTATTTTGTAAAAAGTATTTTGCCTGCAAAATAATTTGCCTGCAAAATAATTTGCCCCCCAAAATAATTTGCCAAAATAATTTGCCAAAAAGTATTTTGCAAAAAGTATTTTGTAAAAAGTATTTTGTAAAAAGTATTTTGTAAAAAGTATTTTGTAAAATAATATGCCTGCAAAATAATTTGCCTGCAAAATAATTTGCCTGCTAAATAATTTGCCTGCAAAATAATTTGCCTGCTAAATAATTTGCCAAGATAATTTGCCTGCAAAATAATTTGCCTGCAAAATAATTTGCCAAGATAATTTGCCTGCAAAATAATTTGCCTGCAAAATAATTTGCCTGCAAAATAATTTGCCAAAACCCTAATAATTTGCCTGCAAAATAATTTGCCTGCTAAATAATTTGCCTGCAAAATAATTTGCCTGCAAAATAATTTGCCTGCAAAATATTTTGCCTGCTAAATAATTTGCCTGCAAAATAATTTGCCTGCAAAATAATTTGCCTGCTAAATAATTTGCCTGCTAAATAATTTGCCAAAACCCTAATAATTTGCCTAAAAAAATAATTTGCCTGCAAAATAATTTGCCTGCAAAATAATTTGCCTGCAAAATAATTTGCCAAAAAATAATTTGCCAAAAAATAATTTGCCAAAATAATTTGCCAAAAAGTATTTTGTAAAAAGTATTTTGTAAAAAGTATTTTGTAAAAAGTATTTTGTAAAAAGTATTTTGTAAAATAATTTGCCTGCAAAATAATTTGCCTGCAAAATAATTTGCCTGCAAAATAATTTGCCTGCAAAATAATTTGCCTGCAAAATAATTTGCCAAAACCCTAATAATTTGCCTAAAAAAATAATTTGCCTGCAAAATAATTTGCCTGCAAAATAATTTGCCTGCAAAATAATTTGCCCCCCAAAATAATTTGCCAAAATAATTTGCCAACAAGTATTTTGCAAAAAGTATTTTGTAAAAAGTATTTTGTAAAAAGTATTTTGTAAAATAATTTGCCTGCAAAATAATTTGCCTGCAAAATAATTTGCCTGCAAAATAATTTGCCTGCAAAATAATTTGCCTGCTAAATAATTTGCCTGCTAAATAATTTGCCTGCTAAATAATTTGCCTGCAAAATAATTTGCCAAAAAATAATTTGCCAAAATAATTTGCCAAAAAGTATTTTGTAAAAAGTATTTTGTAAAAAGTATTTTGTAAAAAGTATTTTGTAAAAAGTATTTTGTAAAAAGTATTTTGTAAAAAGTATTTTGTAAAATAATTTGCCTGCAAAATAATTTGCCTGCAAAATAATTTGCCAAAACCCTAATAATTTGCCTAAAAAAATAATTTGCCTGCTAAATAATTTGCCAAAAAATAATTTGCCTGCAAAATAATTTGCCTGCAAAATAATTTGCCTGCAAAATAATTTGCCAAAATAATTTGCCAAAATAATTTGCCAAAAAGTATTTTGCAAAAAGTATTTTGTAAAAAGTATTTTGTAAAAAGTATTTTGCCTGCAAAATAATTTGCCTGCAAAATAATTTGCCCCCCAAAATAATTTGCCAAAATAATTTGCCAAAAAGTATTTTGCAAAAAGTATTTTGTAAAAAGTATTTTGTAAAAAGTATTTTGTAAAAAGTATTTTGTAAAATAATATGCCTGCAAAATAATTTGCCTGCAAAATAATTTGCCTGCTAAATAATTTGCCTGCAAAATAATTTGCCTGCTAAATAATTTGCCAAGATAATTTGCCTGCAAAATAATTTGCCTGCAAAATAATTTGCCAAGATAATTTGCCTGCAAAATAATTTGCCTGCTAAATAATTTGCCTGCAAAATAATTTGCCAAAGCCTGCTAAATAATTTGCCAAAATAATTTGCCAAAAAGTATTTTGCAAAAAGTATTTTGTAAAAAGTATTTTGTAAAAAGTATTTTGTAAAAAGTATTTTGCCTGCAAAATAATTTGCCTGCAAAATAATTTGCCCCCCAAAATAATTTGCCAAAATAATTTGCCAAAAAGTATTTTGCAAAAAGTATTTTGTAAAAAGTATTTTGTAAAAAGTATTTTGTAAAAAGTATTTTGTAAAAAGTATTTTGCCTGAAAAAAAGTATTTTGTAAAAAGTATTTTGTAAAAAGTATTTTGTAAAAAGTATTTTGTAAAAAATAATATAATTTGCCTGCAAAATAATTTGCCTGCAAAATAATTTGCCTGCAAAATAATTTGCCAAAACCCTAATAATTTGCCTGCAAAATAATTTGCCTGCTAAATAATTTGCCTGCAAAATAATTTGCCTGCAAAATAATTTGCCTGCAAAATATTTTGCCTGCTAAATAATTTGCCTGCAAAATAATTTGCCTGCAAAATAATTTGCCTGCTAAATAATTTGCCTGCAAAATAATTTGCCAAAACCCTAATAATTTGCCTAAAAAAATAATTTGCCTGCAAAATAATTTGCCTGCAAAATAATTTGCCTGCAAAATAATTTGCCAAAAAATAATTTGCCAAAAAATAATTTGCCAAAATAATTTGCCAAAAAGTATTTTGTAAAAAGTATTTTGTAAAAAGTATTTTGTAAAAAGTATTTTGTAAAAAGTATTTTGTAAAATAATTTGCCTGCAAAATAATTTGCCTGCAAAATAATTTGCCTGCAAAATAATTTGCCTGCAAAATAATTTGCCTGCAAAATAATTTGCCAAAACCCTAATAATTTGCCTAAAAAAATAATTTGCCTGCAAAATAATTTGCCTGCAAAATAATTTGCCTGCAAAATAATTTGCCCCCCAAAATAATTTGCCAAAATAATTTGCCAACAAGTATTTTGCAAAAAGTATTTTGTAAAAAGTATTTTGTAAAAAGTATTTTGTAAAATAATTTGCCTGCAAAATAATTTGCCTGCAAAATAATTTGCCTGCAAAATAATTTGCCTGCAAAATAATTTGCCTGCTAAATAATTTGCCTGCTAAATAATTTGCCTGCTAAATAATTTGCCTGCAAAATAATTTGCCAAAAAATAATTTGCCAAAATAATTTGCCAAAAAGTATTTTGTAAAAAGTATTTTGTAAAAAGTATTTTGTAAAAAGTATTTTGTAAAAAGTATTTTGTAAAAAGTATTTTGTAAAATAATTTGCCTGCAAAATAATTTGCCTGCAAAATAATTTGCCAAAACCCTAATAATTTGCCTAAAAAAATAATTTGCCTGCTAAATAATTTGCCAAAAAATAATTTGCCTGCAAAATAATTTGCCTGCAAAATAATTTGCCTGCAAAATAATTTGCCAAAATAATTTGCCAAAAAGTATTTTGTAAAAAGTATTTTGTAAAAAGTATTTTGTAAAAAGTATTTTGTAAAAAGTATTTTGTAAAAAGTATTTTGTAAAAAGTATTTTGTAAAATAATTTGCCTGCAAAATAATTTGCCTGCAAAATAATTTGCCTGCTAAATAATTTGCCAAAATAATTTGCCAAAAAGTATTTTGTAAAAAGTATTTTGTAAAAAGTATTTTTAAAAGTATTTTGTAAAAAGTATTTTGTAAAATAATTTGCCTGCAAAATAATTTGCCTGCAAAATAATTTGCCCCCCAAAATAATTTGCCAAAATAATTTGCCAAAATAATTTGCCTGCTAAATAATTTGCCTGCTAAATAATTTGCCTGCAAAATAATTTGCCAAAAAATAATTTGCCAAAATAATTTGCCAAAAAGTATTTTGTAAAAAGTATTTTGTAAAAAGTATTTTGTAAAAAGTATTTTGTAAAATAATTTGCCTGCAAAATAATTTGCCTGCAAAATAATTTGCCAAAACCCTAATAATTTGCCTAAAAAAATAATTTGCCTGCAAAATAATTTGCCAAAATAATTTGCCAAAATAATTTGCCAAAATAATTTGCCAAAAAGTTTTTTGCAAAAAGTATTTTGTAAAAAGTATTTTTTAAAAAGTATTTTGTAAAAAGTATTTTGTAAAAAGTATTTTGCCTGCAAAATAATTTGCCTGCAAAATAATTTGCCCCCCAAAATAATTTGCCAAAAAGTATTTTGTAAAAAGTATTTTGTAAAAAGTATTTTGTAAAAAGTATTTTGTAAAAAGTATTTTGTAAAAAGTATTTTGTAAAATAATATGCCTGCAAAATAATTTGCCTGCAAAATAATTTGCCTGCAAAATAATTTGCCCCCCAAAATTATTTGCCAAAATAATTTGCCAACAAGTATTTTGCAAAAAGTATTTTGTAAAAAGTATTTTGTAAAAAGTATTTTGTAAAAAGTATTTTGTAAAATAATTTGCCTGCAAAATAATTTGCCTGCAAAATAATTTGCCTGCTAAATAATTTGCCTGCAAAATAATTTGCCAAAGCCTGCTAAATAATTTGCCTGCAAAATAATTTGCCAAAATAATTTGCCTGCAAAATAATTTGCCTGCAAAATAATTTGCCTGCAAAATAATTTGCCTGCAAAATATTTTGCCTGCTAAATAATTTGCCTGCAAAATAATTTGCCTGCAAAATAATTTGCCTGCTAAATAATTTGCCTGCAAAATAATTTGCCTGCAAAATAATTTGCCAAAGCCTGCTAAATAATTTGCCTGCAAAATAATTTGCCAAAATAATTTGCCAAAACCCTAATAATTTGCCTGCAAAATAATTTGCCTGCAAAATAATTTGCCTGCAAAATAATTTGCCTGCAAAATAATTTGCCAAAGCCTGCTAAATAATTTGCCTGCAAAATAATTTGCCAAAATAATTTGCCAAAACCCTAATAATTTGCCTGCAAAATAATTTGCCTGCTAAATAATTTGCCTGCTAAATAATTTGCCTAAATAATTTGCCTGCAAAATAATTTTCCAAAACCCTAATAATTTGCCTAAAAAAATAATTTGCCAAAACCCTAATAATTTGCCTGCAAAATAATTTGCCTGCTAAATAATTTGCCTGCAAAATAATTTGCCTGCTAAATAATTTGCCTGCTAAATAATTTGCCTGCAAAATAATTTGCCTGCTAAATAATTTGCCTGCTAAATAATTTGCCTGCAAAATAATTTGCCTGCAAAATAATTTGCCTGCTAAATAATTTGCCTGCAAAATAATTTGTCTGCAAAATAATTTGCCTAAAAAGTATTTTGTAAAAAGTATTTTGTAAAAAGTATTTTGTAAAAAGTATTTTGTAAAATAATTTGCCTGCAAAATAATTTGCCTGCAAAATAATTTGCCTGCAAAATAATTTGCCTGCAAAATAATTTGCCTGCAAAATAATTTGCCTGCAAAATAATTTGCCAGCAAAATAATTTGCCTGCAAAATAATTTGCCTGCTAAATAATTTGCCTGCAAAATAATTTGCCAGCAAAATAATTTGCCTGCAAAATAATTTGCCAGCAAAATAATTTGCCTGCAAAATAATTTGCCTGCTAAATAATTTGCCTGCAAAATAATTTGCCTGCAAAATAATTTGCCTGCTAAATAATTTGCCTGCAAAATAATTTGTCTGCAAAATAATTTGCCTAAAAAGTATTTTGTAAAAAGTATTTTGTAAAAAGTATTTTGTAAAATAATTTGCCTGCAAAATAATTTGCCTGCAAAATAATTTGCCAGCAAAATAATTTGCCTGCAAAATAATTTGCCTGCAAAATAATTTGCCCCCCAAAATAATTTGCCAAAATAATTTGCCAAAATAATTTGCCAAAATAATTTGCCAAAATAATTTGCCAAAATAATTTGCCAAAAAGTATTTTGCAAAAAGTATTTTGTAAAAAGTATTTTGTAAAAAGTATTTTGTAAAAAGTATTTTGTAAAATAATTTGCCTGCAAAATAATTTGCCTGCAAAATAATTTGCCTGCTAAATAATTTGCCTGCAAAATAATTTGCCTGCAAAATAATTTGCCAAGATAATTTGCCTGCAAAATAATTTGCCTGCAAAATAATTTGCCTGCAAAATAATTTGCCAAAGCCTGCTAAATAATTTGCCTGCAAAATAATTTGCCAAAATAATTTGCCAAAACCCTAATAATTTGCCTAAAAAAATAATTTGCCAAAACCCTAATAATTTGCCTGCTAAATAATTTGCCTGCTAAATAATTTGCCTGCAAAATAATTTGCCTGCTAAATATTTTGCCTGCTAAATAATTTGCCTGCAAAATAATTTGCCTGCAAAATAATTTGGCTGCTAAATAATTTGCCTGCAAAATAATTTGCCAAAATAATTTGCCTAAAAAGTATTTTGTAAAAAGTATTTTGTAAAAAGTATTTTGTAAAAAGTATTTTGTAAAAAGTATTTTGTAAAAAGTATTTTGTAAAAAGTATTTTGTAAAAAGTATTTTGTAAAAAGTATTTTGTAAAAAGTATTTTGTAAAAAGTATTTTGTAAAAAGTATTTTGTCAAATTTGACAAAAAAAAATTGACAAAATGATTTGCCCCCCAAAATAATTTGCCAAAATAATTTGCCTGCAAAATAATTTGCCTGCAAAATAATTTGCCAAAACCCTAATAATTTGCCTAAAAAAATATTTTGCCTGCTAAATAATTTGCCTGCAAAATAATTTGCCTGCAAAATAATTTGGCTGCTAAATAATTTGCCTGCAAAATAATTTGCCAAAATAATTTGCCTAAAAAGTATTTTGTAAAAAGTATTTTGTAAAAAGTATTTTGTAAAAAGTATTTTGTAAAAAGTATTTTGTAAAAAGTATTTTGTAAAAAGTATTTTGTAAAAAGTATTTTGTAAAAAGTATTTTGTAAAAAGTATTTTGTAAAAAGTATTTTGTAAAAAGTATTTTGTAAAAAGTATTTTGTAAAAAGTATTTTGTAAAAAGTATTTTGTCAAATTTGACAAAAAAAAATTGACAAAATGATTTGCCCCCCAAAATAATTTGCCAAAATAATTTGCCTGCAAAATAATTTGCCTGCAAAATAATTTGCCAAAACCCTAATAATTTGCCTAAAAAAATAATTTGCCTGCTAAATAATTTGCCAAAAAGTATTTTGTAAAAAGTATTTTGTAAAAAGTATTTTGTAAAAAGTATTTTGTAAAAAGTATTTTGTAAAAAGTATTTTGTAAAAAGTATTTTGTAAAATAATTTGCCTGCAAAATAATTTGCCTGCTAAATAATTTGCCTGCTAAATAATTTGCCAAAATAATTTGCCAAAAAGTATTTTGTAAAAAGTATTTTGTAAAAAGTATTTTGTAAAAAGTATTTTGTAAAAAGTATTTTGTAAAGTATTTTGTAAAAAGTATTTTGTAAAATAATTTGCCTGCAAAATAATTTGCCTGCAAAATAATTTGCCCCCCAAAATAATTTGCCCCCCAAAATAATTTGCCAAAATAATTTGCCAAAAAGTATTTTGTAAAAAGTTTTTTGTAAAAAGTATTTTGTAAAAAGTATTTTGTAAAAAGTATTTTGTAAAATAATATGCCTGCAAAATAATTTGCCTGCAAAATAATTTGCCCCCCAAAATAATTTGCCAAAATAATTTGCCAACAAGTATTTTGTAAAAAGTATTTTGTAAAAAGTATTTTGTAAAATAATTTGCCTGCAAAATAATTTGCCTGCTAAATAATTTGCCTGCAAAATAATTTGCCAAAGCCTGCTAAATAATTTGCCTGCAAAATAATTTGCCAAAATAATTTGCCAAAACCCTAATAATTTGCCTGCAAAATAATTTGCCTGCTAAATAATTTGCCTGCAAAATAATTTGCCTGCAAAATATTTTGCCTGCTAAATAATTTGCCTGCAAAATAATTTGCCTGCAAAATAATTTGCCAAAACCCTAATAATTTGCCTAAAAAAATAATTTGCCTGCAAAATAATTTGCCAAAATAATTTGCCAAAAAGTATTTTGCAAAAAGTATTTTGTAAAAAGTATTTTTTAAAAAGTATTTTGTAAAAAGTATTTTGTAAAAAGTATTTTGTAAAAAGTATTTTGTAAAAAGTATTTTGTAAAATGTATTTTGTAAAATAATTTGCCTGCAAAATAATTTGCCTGCAAAATAATTTGCCAAAACCCTAATAATTTGCCTAAAAAAATAATTTGCCTGCAAAATAATTTGCCAAAATAATTTGCCAAAATAATTTGCCAAAAAGTATTTTGCAAAAAGTATTTTGTAAAAAGTATTTTTTTAAAAGTATTTTGTAAAAAGTATTTTGTAAAAAGTATTTTGTAAAAAGTATTTTGCCTGCAAAATAATTTGCCTGCAAAATAATTTGCCCCCCAAAATAATTTGCCAAAATAATTTGCCAAAAAGTATTTTGCAAAAAGTATTTTGTAAAAAGTATTTTGTAAAAAGTATTTTGTAAAAAGTATTTTGTAAAAAGTATTTTGTAAAAAGTATTTTGTAAAATAATATGCCTGCAAAATAATTTGCCTGCAAAATAATTTGCCCCCCAAAATAATTTGCCAAAATAATTTGCCAACAAGTATTTTGCAAAAAGTATTTTGTAAAAAGTATTTTGTAAAAAGTATTTTGTAAAAAGTATTTTGTAAAATAATTTGCCTGCAAAATAATTTGCCTGCAAAATAATTTGCCTGCTAAATAATTTGCCTGCAAAATAATTTGCCAAAATAATTTGCCAAAACCCTAATAATTTGCCTGCAAAATAATTTGCCTGCTAAATAATTTGCCTGCAAAATAATTTGCCTGCAAAATATTTTGCCTGCTAAATAATTTGCCTGCAAAATAATTTGCCTGCAAAATAATTTGCCAAAACCCTAATAATTTGCCTAAAAAAATAATTTGCCAAAACCCTAATAATTTGCCTGCAAAATAATTTGCCTGCTAAATAATTTGCCTGCAAAATAATTTGCCTGCAAAATATTTTGCCTGCTAAATAATTTGCCTGCAAAATAATTTGCCAAAACCCTAATAATTTGCCTAAAAAAATAATTTGCCTGCTAAATAATTTGCCTGCTAAATAATTTGCCTGCTAAATAATTTGCCTGCTAAATATTTTGCCTGCTAAATAATTTGCCTGCAAAATAATTTGCCAAAACCCTAATAATTTGCCTAAAAAAATAATTTGCCTGCTAAATAATTTGCCTGCAAAATAATTTGCCTGCAAAATAATTTGCCTGCAAAATAATTTGCCTGCAAAATAATTTGCCAAAAAATAATTTGCCAAAATAATTTGCCAAAAAGTATTTTGTAAAAAGTATTTTGTAAAAAGTATTTTGCTAAATAATTTGCCTGCTAAATAATTTGCCTGCAAAATAATTTGCCAAAGCCTGCTAAATAATTTGCCTGCAAAATAATTTGCCAAAATAATTTGCCAAAACCCTAATAATTTGCCTGCAAAATAATTTGCCTGCTAAATAATTTGCCTGCAAAATAATTTGCCTGCAAAATATTTTGCCTGCAAAATAATTTGCCTGCAAAATAATTTGCCTGCAAAATAATTTGCCTGCAAAATAATTTGCCTGCAAAATAATTTGCCAAAACCCTAATAATTTGCCTAAAAAAATAATTTGCCTGCAAAATAATTTGCCTGCAAAATAATTTGCCTGCAAAATAATTTGCCTGCAAAATAATTTGCCTGCAAAATAATTTGCCAAAAAATAAGTATTTTGTAAAAAGTATTTTGTAAAAAGTATTTTGTAAAAAGTATTTTGTAAAAAGTATTTTTTAAAAAGTATTTTGTAAAAAGTATTTTGTAAAAAGTATTTTGTAAAAAGTATTTTGTAAAAAGTATTTTGTAAAAAGTATTTTGTAAAATAATTTGCCTGCAAAATAATTTGCCTGCAAAATAATTTGCCTGCTAAATAATTTGCCAAAATAATTTGCCAAAAAGTATTTTGTAAAAAGTATTTTGTAAAAAGTATTTTGTAAAAAGTATTTTGTAAAAAGTATTTTGTAAAAAGTATTTTGTAAAATAATTTGCCTGCAAAATAATTTGCCTGCAAAATAATTTGCCAAAACCCTAATAATTTGCCTAAAAAAATAATTTGCCTGCAAAATAATTTGCCCCCCAAAATAATTTGCCAAAATAATTTGCCAAAATAATTTGCCAAAATAATTTGCCAACAAGTATTTTGCAAAAAGTATTTTGTAAAAAGTATTTTGTAAAAAGTATTTTGTAAAAAGTATTTTGCAAAATAATTTGCCTGCAAAATAATTTGCCAAAATAATTTGCCTGCTAAATAATTTGCCTGCAAAATAATTTGCCAAAACCCTAATAATTTGCCTAAAAAAATAATTTGCCAAAGCCCTAATAATTTGCCTGCAAAATAATTTGCCTGCTAAATAATTTGCCTGCAAAATAATTTGCCTGCAAAATAATTTGCCAAAGCCTGCTAAATAATTTGCCTGCAAAATAATTTGCCAAAATAATTTGCCAAAACCCTAATAATTTGCCTGCAAAATAATTTGCCTGCAAAATAATTTGCCTGCAAAATAATTTGCCAAAGCCTGCTAAATAATTTGCCTGCAAAATAATTTGCCAAAATAATTTGCCAAAACCCTAATAATTTGCCTGCAAAATAATTTGCCTGCTAAATAATTTGCCTGCTAAATAATTTGCCTAAATAATTTGCCTGCAAAATAATTTGCCAAAACCCTAATAATTTGCCTAAAAAAATAATTTGCCAAAACCCTAATAATTTGCCTGCAAAATAATTTGCCTGCTAAATAATTTGCCTGCAAAATAATTTGCCTGCAAAATATTTTGCCTGCTAAATAATTTGCCTGCAAAATAATTTGCCTGCAAAATAATTTGCCAAAACCCTAATAATTTGCCTAAAAAAATAATTTGCCAAAACCCTAATAATTTGCCTGCAAAATAATTTGCCTGCTAAATAATTTGCCTGCAAAATAATTTGCCTGCAAAATATTTTGCCTGCTAAATAATTTGCCTGCAAAATAATTTGCCAAAACCCTAATAATTTGCCTAAAAAAATAATTTGCCTGCTAAATAATTTGCCTGCTAAATAATTTGCCTGCTAAATATTTTGCCTGCTAAATAATTTGCCTGCAAAATAATTTGCCAAAACCCTAATAATTTGCCTAAAAAAATAATTTGCCTGCAAAATAATTTGCCTGCAAAATAATTTGCCTGCAAAATAATTTGCCTGCAAAATAATTTGCCAAAAAATAATTTGCCAAAAAATAATTTGCCAAAATAATTTGCCAAAAAGTATTTTGTAAAAAGTATTTTGTAAAAAGTATTTTGCTAAATAATTTGCCTGCTAAATAATTTGCCTGCAAAATAATTTGCCAAAGCCTGCTAAATAATTTGCCTGCAAAATAATTTGCCAAAATAATTTGCCAAAACCCTAATAATTTGCCTGCAAAATAATTTGCCTGCTAAATAATTTGCCTGCAAAATAATTTGCCTGCAAAATATTTTGCCTGCAAAATAATTTGCCTGCAAAATAATTTGCCTGCAAAATAATTTGCCTGCAAAATAATTTGCCTGCAAAATAATTTGCCTGCAAAATAATTTGCCAAAACCCTAATAATTTGCCTAAAAAAATAATTTGCCTGCAAAATAATTTGCCTGCAAAATAATTTGCCTGCAAAATAATTTGCCTGCAAAATAATTTGCCTGCAAAATAATTTGCCTGCAAAATAATTTGCCAAAAAATAAGTATTTTGTAAAAAGTATTTTGTAAAAAGTATTTTGTAAAAAGTATTTTTTAAAAAGTATTTTGTAAAAAGTATTTTGTAAAAAGTATTTTGTAAAAAGTATTTTGTAAAAAGTATTTTGTAAAAAGTATTTTGTAAAAAGTATTTTGTAAAATAATTTGCCTGCAAAATAATTTGCCTGCAAAATAATTTGCCTGCTAAATAATTTGCCAAAATAATTTGCCAAAAAGTATTTTGTAAAAAGTATTTTGTAAAAAGTATTTTGTAAAAAGTATTTTGTAAAAAGTATTTTGTAAAAAGTATTTTGTAAAATAATTTGCCTGCAAAATAATTTGCCTGCAAAATAATTTGCCAAAACCCTAATAATTTGCCTAAAAAAATAATTTGCCTGCAAAATAATTTGCCCCCCAAAATAATTTGCCAAAATAATTTGCCAAAATAATTTGCCAAAATAATTTGCCAACAAGTATTTTGCAAAAAGTATTTTGTAAAAAGTATTTTGTAAAAAGTATTTTGTAAAAAGTATTTTGCAAAATAATTTGCCTGCAAAATAATTTGCCAAAATAATTTGCCTGCTAAATAATTTGCCTGCAAAATAATTTGCCAAAATAATTTGCCAACAAGTATTTTGCAAAAAGTATTTTGTAAAAAGTATTTTGTAAAAAGTATTTTGTAAAAAGTATTTTGTAAAAAGTATTTTGTAAAATAATTTGCCTGCAAAATAATTTGCCTGCAAAATAATTTGCCTGCTAAATAATTTGCCTGCAAAATAATTTGCCAAAATAATTTGCCAAAACCCTAATAATTTGCCTGCAAAATAATTTGCCTGCTAAATAATTTGCCTGCAAAATAATTTGCCTGCAAAATATTTTGCCTGCTAAATAATTTGCCTGCAAAATAATTTGCCTGCAAAATAATTTGCCAAAACCCTAATAATTTGCCTAAAAAAATAATTTGCCAAAACCCTAATAATTTGCCTGCAAAATAATTTGCCTGCTAAATAATTTGCCTGCAAAATAATTTGCCTGCAAAATATTTTGCCTGCTAAATAATTTGCCTGCAAAATAATTTGCCAAAACCCTAATAATTTGCCTAAAAAAATAATTTGCCTGCTAAATAATTTGCCTGCTAAATAATTTGCCTGCTAAATAATTTGCCTGCTAAATATTTTGCCTGCTAAATAATTTGCCTGCAAAATAATTTGCCAAAACCCTAATAATTTGCCTAAAAAAATAATTTGCCTGCTAAATAATTTGCCTGCAAAATAATTTGCCTGCAAAATAATTTGCCTGCAAAATAATTTGCCTGCAAAATAATTTGCCAAAAAATAATTTGCCAAAATAATTTGCCAAAAAGTATTTTGTAAAAAGTATTTTGTAAAAAGTATTTTGCTAAATAATTTGCCTGCTAAATAATTTGCCTGCAAAATAATTTGCCAAAGCCTGCTAAATAATTTGCCTGCAAAATAATTTGCCAAAATAATTTGCCAAAACCCTAATAATTTGCCTGCAAAATAATTTGCCTGCTAAATAATTTGCCTGCAAAATAATTTGCCTGCAAAATATTTTGCCTGCAAAATAATTTGCCTGCAAAATAATTTGCCTGCAAAATAATTTGCCTGCAAAATAATTTGCCAAAACCCTAATAATTTGCCTAAAAAAATAATTTGCCTGCAAAATAATTTGCCTGCAAAATAATTTGCCTGCAAAATAATTTGCCTGCAAAATAATTTGCCAAAAAATAAGTATTTTGTAAAAAGTATTTTGTAAAAAGTATTTTGTAAAAAGTATTTTTTAAAAAGTATTTTGTAAAAAGTATTTTGTAAAAAGTATTTTGTAAAAAGTATTTTGTAAAAAGTATTTTGTAAAAAGTATTTTGTAAAATAATTTGCCTGCAAAATAATTTGCCTGCAAAATAATTTGCCTGCTAAATAATTTGCCAAAATAATTTGCCAAAAAGTATTTTGTAAAAAGTATTTTGTAAAAAGTATTTTGTAAAAAGTATTTTGTAAAAAGTATTTTGTAAAAAGTATTTTGTAAAATAATTTGCCTGCAAAATAATTTGCCTGCAAAATAATTTGCCAAAACCCTAATAATTTGCCTAAAAAAATAATTTGCCTGCAAAATAATTTGCCCCCCAAAATAATTTGCCAAAATAATTTGCCAAAATAATTTGCCAAAATAATTTGCCAACAAGTATTTTGCAAAAAGTATTTTGTAAAAAGTATTTTGTAAAAAGTATTTTGTAAAAAGTATTTTGCAAAATAATTTGCCTGCAAAATAATTTGCCAAAATAATTTGCCTGCTAAATAATTTGCCTGCAAAATAATTTGCCAAAACCCTAATAATTTGCCTAAAAAAATAATTTGCCAAAGCCCTAATAATTTGCCTGCAAAATAATTTGCCTGCTAAATAATTTGCCTGCAAAATAATTTGCCTGCAAAATAATTTGCCAAAGCCTGCTAAATAATTTGCCTGCAAAATAATTTGCCTGCAAAATAATTTGCCAAAATAATTTGCCAAAACCCTAATAATTTGCCTGCAAAATAATTTGCCTGCAAAATAATTTGCCTGCAAAATAATTTGCCAAAGCCTGCTAAATAATTTGCCTGCAAAATAATTTGCCAAAATAATTTGCCAAAACCCTAATAATTTGCCTGCAAAATAATTTGCCTGCTAAATAATTTGCCTGCTAAATAATTTGCCTAAATAATTTGCCTGCAAAATAATTTGCCAAAACCCTAATAATTTGCCTAAAAAAATAATTTGCCAAAACCCTAATAATTTGCCTGCAAAATAATTTGCCTGCTAAATAATTTGCCTGCAAAATAATTTGCCTGCAAAATATTTTGCCTGCTAAATAATTTGCCTGCAAAATAATTTGCCTGCAAAATAATTTGCCAAAACCCTAATAATTTGCCTAAAAAAATAATTTGCCAAAACCCTAATAATTTGCCTGCAAAATAATTTGCCTGCTAAATAATTTGCCTGCAAAATAATTTGCCTGCAAAATATTTTGCCTGCTAAATAATTTGCCTGCAAAATAATTTGCCAAAACCCTAATAATTTGCCTAAAAAAATAATTTGCCTGCTAAATAATTTGCCTGCTAAATAATTTGCCTGCTAAATATTTTGCCTGCTAAATAATTTGCCTGCAAAATAATTTGCCAAAACCCTAATAATTTGCCTAAAAAAATAATTTGCCTGCAAAATAATTTGCCTGCAAAATAATTTGCCTGCAAAATAATTTGCCTGCAAAATAATTTGCCAAAAAATAATTTGCCAAAAAATAATTTGCCAAAATAATTTGCCAAAAAGTATTTTGTAAAAAGTATTTTGTAAAAAGTATTTTGCTAAATAATTTGCCTGCTAAATAATTTGCCTGCAAAATAATTTGCCAAAGCCTGCTAAATAATTTGCCTGCAAAATAATTTGCCAAAATAATTTGCCAAAACCCTAATAATTTGCCTGCAAAATAATTTGCCTGCTAAATAATTTGCCTGCAAAATAATTTGCCTGCAAAATATTTTGCCTGCAAAATAATTTGCCTGCAAAATAATTTGCCTGCAAAATAATTTGCCTGCAAAATAATTTGCCTGCAAAATAATTTGCCAAAACCCTAATAATTTGCCTAAAAAAATAATTTGCCTGCAAAATAATTTGCCTGCAAAATAATTTGCCTGCAAAATAATTTGCCTGCAAAATAATTTGCCTGCAAAATAATTTGCCTGCAAAATAATTTGCCAAAAAATAAGTATTTTGTAAAAAGTATTTTGTAAAAAGTATTTTGTAAAAAGTATTTTTTAAAAAGTATTTTGTAAAAAGTATTTTGTAAAAAGTATTTTGTAAAAAGTATTTTGTAAAAAGTATTTTGTAAAAAGTATTTTGTAAAAAGTATTTTGTAAAATAATTTGCCTGCAAAATAATTTGCCTGCAAAATAATTTGCCTGCTAAATAATTTGCCAAAATAATTTGCCAAAAAGTATTTTGTAAAAAGTATTTTGTAAAAAGTATTTTGTAAAAAGTATTTTGTAAAAAGTATTTTGTAAAAAGTATTTTGTAAAATAATTTGCCTGCAAAATAATTTGCCTGCAAAATAATTTGCCAAAACCCTAATAATTTGCCTAAAAAAATAATTTGCCTGCAAAATAATTTGCCCCCCAAAATAATTTGCCAAAATAATTTGCCTGCTAAATAATTTGCCTGCAAAATAATTTGCCAAAATAATTTGCCAACAAGTATTTTGCAAAAAGTATTTTGTAAAAAGTATTTTGTAAAAAGTATTTTGTAAAAAGTATTTTGTAAAATAATTTGCCTGCAAAATAATTTGCCTGCAAAATAATTTGCCTGCTAAATAATTTGCCTGCAAAATAATTTGCCAAAATAATTTGCCAAAACCCTAATAATTTGCCTGCAAAATAATTTGCCTGCTAAATAATTTGCCTGCAAAATAATTTGCCTGCAAAATATTTTGCCTGCTAAATAATTTGCCTGCAAAATAATTTGCCTGCAAAATAATTTGCCAAAACCCTAATAATTTGCCTAAAAAAATAATTTGCCAAAACCCTAATAATTTGCCTGCAAAATAATTTGCCTGCTAAATAATTTGCCTGCAAAATAATTTGCCTGCAAAATATTTTGCCTGCTAAATAATTTGCCTGCAAAATAATTTGCCAAAACCCTAATAATTTGCCTAAAAAAATAATTTGCCTGCTAAATAATTTGCCTGCTAAATAATTTGCCTGCTAAATAATTTGCCTGCTAAATATTTTGCCTGCTAAATAATTTGCCTGCAAAATAATTTGCCAAAACCCTAATAATTTGCCTAAAAAAATAATTTGCCTGCTAAATAATTTGCCTGCAAAATAATTTGCCTGCAAAATAATTTGCCTGCAAAATAATTTGCCTGCAAAATAATTTGCCAAAAAATAATTTGCCAAAATAATTTGCCAAAAAGTATTTTGTAAAAAGTATTTTGTAAAAAGTATTTTGCTAAATAATTTGCCTGCTAAATAATTTGCCTGCAAAATAATTTGCCAAAGCCTGCTAAATAATTTGCCTGCAAAATAATTTGCCAAAATAATTTGCCAAAACCCTAATAATTTGCCTGCAAAATAATTTGCCTGCTAAATAATTTGCCTGCAAAATAATTTGCCTGCAAAATATTTTGCCTGCAAAATAATTTGCCTGCAAAATAATTTGCCTGCAAAATAATTTGCCTGCAAAATAATTTGCCAAAACCCTAATAATTTGCCTAAAAAAATAATTTGCCTGCAAAATAATTTGCCTGCAAAATAATTTGCCTGCAAAATAATTTGCCTGCAAAATAATTTGCCTGCAAAATAATTTGCCAAAAAATAAGTATTTTGTAAAAAGTATTTTGTAAAAAGTATTTTGTAAAAAGTATTTTGTAAAAAGTATTTTGTAAAAAGTATTTTGTAAAAAGTATTTTGTAAAAAGTATTTTGTAAAAAGTATTTTGTAAAAAGTATTTTGTAAAAAGTATTTTGTAAAAAGTATTTTGTAAAAAGTATTTTGTAAAAAGTATTTTGTAAAATAATTTGCCTGCAAAATAATTTGCCTGCAAAATAATTTGCCTGCTAAATAATTTGCCAAAATAATTTGCCAAAAAGTATTTTGTAAAAAGTATTTTGTAAAAAGTATTTTGTAAAAAGTATTTTGTAAAAAGTATTTTGTAAAAAGTATTTTGTAAAATAATTTGCCTGCAAAATAATTTGCCTGCAAAATAATTTGCCAAAACCCTAATAATTTGCCTAAAAAAATAATTTGCCTGCAAAATAATTTGCCCCCCAAAATAATTTGCCAAAATAATTTGCCAAAATAATTTGCCAAAATAATTTGCCAACAAGTATTTTGCAAAAAGTATTTTGTAAAAAGTATTTTGTAAAAAGTATTTTGTAAAAAGTATTTTGCAAAATAATTTGCCTGCAAAATAATTTGCCAAAATAATTTGCCTGCTAAATAATTTGCCTGCAAAATAATTTGCCAAAACCCTAATAATTTGCCTAAAAAAATAATTTGCCAAAGCCCTAATAATTTGCCTGCAAAATAATTTGCCTGCTAAATAATTTGCCTGCAAAATAATTTGCCTGCAAAATAATTTGCCAAAGCCTGCTAAATAATTTGCCTGCAAAATAATTTGCCAAAATAATTTGCCAAAACCCTAATAATTTGCCTGCAAAATAATTTGCCTGCAAAATAATTTGCCTGCAAAATAATTTGCCAAAGCCTGCTAAATAATTTGCCTGCAAAATAATTTGCCAAAATAATTTGCCAAAACCCTAATAATTTGCCTGCAAAATAATTTGCCTGCTAAATAATTTGCCTGCTAAATAATTTGCCTAAATAATTTGCCTGCAAAATAATTTGCCAAAACCCTAATAATTTGCCTAAAAAAATAATTTGCCAAAACCCTAATAATTTGCCTGCAAAATAATTTGCCTGCTAAATAATTTGCCTGCAAAATAATTTGCCTGCAAAATATTTTGCCTGCTAAATAATTTGCCTGCAAAATAATTTGCCTGCAAAATAATTTGCCAAAACCCTAATAATTTGCCTAAAAAAATAATTTGCCAAAACCCTAATAATTTGCCTGCAAAATAATTTGCCTGCTAAATAATTTGCCTGCAAAATAATTTGCCTGCAAAATATTTTGCCTGCTAAATAATTTGCCTGCAAAATAATTTGCCAAAACCCTAATAATTTGCCTAAAAAAATAATTTGCCTGCTAAATAATTTGCCTGCTAAATAATTTGCCTGCTAAATATTTTGCCTGCTAAATAATTTGCCTGCAAAATAATTTGCCAAAACCCTAATAATTTGCCTAAAAAAATAATTTGCCTGCAAAATAATTTGCCTGCAAAATAATTTGCCTGCAAAATAATTTGCCTGCAAAATAATTTGCCAAAAAATAATTTGCCAAAAAATAATTTGCCAAAATAATTTGCCAAAAAGTATTTTGTAAAAAGTATTTTGTAAAAAGTATTTTGCTAAATAATTTGCCTGCTAAATAATTTGCCTGCAAAATAATTTGCCAAAGCCTGCTAAATAATTTGCCTGCAAAATAATTTGCCAAAATAATTTGCCAAAACCCTAATAATTTGCCTGCAAAATAATTTGCCTGCTAAATAATTTGCCTGCAAAATAATTTGCCTGCAAAATATTTTGCCTGCAAAATAATTTGCCTGCAAAATAATTTGCCTGCAAAATAATTTGCCTGCAAAATAATTTGCCTGCAAAATAATTTGCCTGCAAAATAATTTGCCAAAACCCTAATAATTTGCCTAAAAAAATAATTTGCCTGCAAAATAATTTGCCTGCAAAATAATTTGCCTGCTAAATAATTTGCCTGCAAAATAATTTGCCTGCAAAATAATTTGCCTGCAAAATAATTTGCCAAAAAATAAGTATTTTGTAAAAAGTATTTTGTAAAAAGTATTTTGTAAAAAGTATTTTGTAAAAAGTATTTTTTAAAAAGTATTTTGTAAAAAGTATTTTGTAAAAAGTATTTTGTAAAAAGTATTTTGTAAAAAGTATTTTGTAAAAAGTATTTTGTAAAAAGTATTTTGTAAAAAGTATTTTGTAAAATAATTTGCCTGCAAAATAATTTGCCTGCAAAATAATTTGCCTGCTAAATAATTTGCCAAAATAATTTGCCAAAAAGTATTTTGTAAAAAGTATTTTGTAAAAAGTATTTTGTAAAAAGTATTTTGTAAAAAGTATTTTGTAAAAAGTATTTTGTAAAAAGTATTTTGTAAAAAGTATTTTGTAAAAAGTATTTTGTAAAATAATTTGCCTGCAAAATAATTTAACTGCAAAATAATTTGCCAAAACCCTAATAATTTGCCTAAAAAAATAATTTGCCTGCAAAATAATTTGCCCCCCAAAATAATTTGCCAAAATAATTTGCCAAAATAATTTGCCAAAATAATTTGCCAACAAGTATTTTGCAAAAAGTATTTTGTAAAAAGTATTTTGTAAAAAGTATTTTGTAAAAAGTATTTTGCAAAATAATTTGCCTGCAAAATAATTTGCCAAAATAATTTGCCTGCTAAATAATTTGCCTGCAAAATAATTTGCCAAAACCCTAATAATTTGCCTAAAAAAATAATTTGCCAAAGCCCTAATAATTTGCCTGCAAAATAATTTGCCTGCTAAATAATTTGCCTGCAAAATAATTTGCCTGCAAAATAATTTGCCAAAGCCTGCTAAATAATTTGCCTGCAAAATAATTTGCCAAAATAATTTGCCAAAACCCTAATAATTTGCCTGCAAAATAATTTGCCTGCAAAATAATTTGCCTGCAAAATAATTTGCCAAAGCCTGCTAAATAATTTGCCTGCAAAATAATTTGCCAAAATAATTTGCCAAAACCCTAATAATTTGCCTGCAAAATAATTTGCCTGCTAAATAATTTGCCTGCTAAATAATTTGCCTAAATAATTTGCCTGCAAAATAATTTGCCAAAACCCTAATAATTTGCCTAAAAAAATAATTTGCCAAAACCCTAATAATTTGCCTGCAAAATAATTTGCCTGCTAAATAATTTGCCTGCAAAATAATTTGCCTGCAAAATAATTTGCCTGCTAAATAATTTGCCTGCAAAATAATTTGCCTGCAAAATAATTTGCCTGCTAAATAATTTGCCTGCAAAATAATTTGCCTGCAAAATAATTTGCCTGCTAAATAATTTGCCTGCAAAATAATTTGTCTGCAAAATAATTGGCCTAAAAAGTATTTTGTAAAAAGTATTTTGTAAAAAGTATTTTGTAAAAAGTATTTTGTAAAAAGTATTTTGTAAAAAGTATTTTGTAAAAAGTATTTTGTAAAAAGTATTTTGTAAAAAGTATTTTGTAAAAAGTATTTTGTAAAAAGTATTTTGTAAAAAGTATTTTGTAAAAAGTATTTTGTAAAAAGTATTTTGTAAAATAATTTGCCTGCAAAATAATTTGCCTGCAAAATAATTTGCCTGCAAAATAATTTGCCTGCAAAATAATTTGCCTGCAAAATAATTTGCCTGCAAAATAATTTGCCAAAACCCTAATAATTTGCCTAAAAAAATAATTTGCCTGCAAAATAATTTGCCTGCAAA
Organism: Protomyctophum bolini; assembly: GCF_963924005.1. Taxonomy (NCBI): domain Eukaryota; kingdom Metazoa; phylum Chordata; class Actinopteri; order Myctophiformes; family Myctophidae; genus Protomyctophum; species Protomyctophum bolini. The sequence continues at coordinate 142,581 of NW_027665363.1, read as the reverse complement.
ATAATTTGCCTGCAAAATAATTTGCCTGCAAAATAATTTGCCCCCCAAAATAATTTGCCAAAATAATTTGCCAAAATAATTTGCCAAAATAATTTGCCAAAATAATTTGCCAAAAAGTATTTTGCAAAAAGTATTTTGTAAAAAGTATTTTGTAAAAAGTATTTTGTAAAAAGTATTTTGTAAAAAGTATTTTGTAAAAAGTATTTTGTAAAATAATTTGCCTGCAAAATAATTTGCCTGCTTTGCCTGCAAAATAATTTGCCTGCAAAATAATTTGCCTGCAAAATAATTTGCCTGCAAAATAATTTGCCAAAATAATTTGCCTGCAAAATAATTTGCCAAGATAATTTGCCTGCAAAATAATTTGCCTGCAAAATAATTTGCCTGCAAAATAATTTGCCTGCAAAATAATTTGCCTGCAAAATAATTTGCCTGCAAAATAATTTGCCAAAATAATTTGCCAAAACCCTAATAATTTGCCTGCAAAATAATTTGCCTGCAAAATAATTTGCCTGCGAAATAATTTGCCAAAACCCTAATAATTTGCCTAAAAAAATAATTTGCCAAAACCCTAATAATTTGCCTGCTAAATAATTTGCCTGCTAAATATTTTGCCTGCTAAATAATTTGCCTGCAAAATAATTTGCCTGCAAAATAATTTGGCTGCTAAATAATTTGCCTGCAAAATAATTTGTCTGCAAAATAATTTGCCAAAATAATTTGCCTAAAAAGTATTTTGTAAAAAGTATTTTTTAAAAAGTATTTTGTAAAAAGTATTTTGTAAAAAGTATTTTGTAAAAAGTATTTTGTAAAAAGTATTTTGTCAAATTTGACAAAAAAAAGTTGACAAAATGATTTGCCCCCCAAAATAATTTGCCAAAATAATTTGCCTGCAAAATAATTTGCCTGCGAAATAATTTGCCAAAACCCTAATAATTTGCCTAAAAAAATAATTTGCCAAAACCCTAATAATTTGCCTGCAAAATAATTTGCCTGCTAAATAATTTGCCTGCAAAATAATTTGCCTGCTAAATAATTTGCCTGCAAAATAATTTGCCTGCAAAATATTTTGCCTGCTAAATAATTTGCCTGCAAAATAATTTGCCAAAACCCTAATAATTTGCCTAAAAAAATAATTTGCCTGCTAAATAATTTGCCTGCAAAATAATTTGCCTGCAAAATATTTTGCCTGCTAAATAATTTGCCTGCAAAATAATTTGCCAAAACCCTAATAATTTGCCTAAAAAAATAATTTGCCTGCTAAATAATTTGCCTGCTAAATAATTTGCCTGCTAAATATTTTGCCTGCTAAATAATTTGCCTGCAAAATAATTTGCCAAAACCCTAATAATTTGCCTAAAAAAATAATTTGCCAAAACCCTAATAATTTGCCTGCAAAATAATTTGCCTGCTAAATAATTTGCCTGCAAAATAATTTGCCTGCTAAATAATTTGCCTGCAAAATAATTTGCCTGCAAAATATTTTGCCTGCAAAATAATTTGCCTGCAAAATAATTTGCCTGCAAAATAATTTGCCTGCAAAATAATTTGCCAAAACCCTAATAATTTGCCTAAAAAAATAATTTGCCTGCTAAATAATTTGCCTGCAAAATAATTTGCCTGCAAAATAATTTGCCAAAAAGTATTTTGTAAAAAGTATTTTGTAAAAAGATTTTGTAAAAAGTATTTTGTAAAAAGTATTTTGTAAAATAATTTGCCTGCAAAATAATTTATTTCCAATTTCCGCAATTTCCACAATTGCCAATTTCCGCAATTTCCACAATTTCCAATTTCCGCAATTTCCGCAATTGCCAATTTCCGCAATTTCCACAATTTCCAATTTCCGCAATTTCCAATTTCCGCAATTTCCGCAATTTCCAATTTCCGCAATTTCCAATTTCCGCAATTTCCGCAATTCCCAAAATTTCCACAATTTCCGCAATTTCCGCAATTTCCAATTTCCGCAATTTCCAATTTCCGCAATTTCCGCAATTTCCGCAATTTCCACAATTTCCGCAATTTCCGCAATTTCCAATTTCCGCAATTTCCGCAATTGCCAATTTCTGCAATTTCCACAATTTCCAATTTCCGCAATTTCCGCAATTTCCGCAATTTCCAATTTCCGCAATTTCCGCAATTTCCGCAATTTCCACAATTTCCACAATTTCCAATTTCCGCAATTTCCGCAATTTCCGCAATTTCCAATTTCCCCAATTTCCGCAATTTCCAATTTCCGCAATTTCTAATTTCCGCAATTTCCGCAATTGCCAATTTCCGCAATTTCCGTAATTTCCGCAATTTCCGCAATTTCCAATTTCCGCAATTTCCAAAATTTCCGCAATTTCCAATTTCCGCAATTTCCGCAATTTCCGCAATTTCCACAATTTCCACAATTTCCAATTTCCGCAATTTCCGCAATTTCCGCAATTTCCAATTTCCACAATTTCCGCAATTTCCGCAATTTCCAATTTCCCCAATTTCCGCAATTTCCAATTTCCGCAATTTCTAATTTACGCAATTTCCGCAATTGCCAATTTCCGCAATTTCCGTAATTTCCGCAATTTCCGCAATTTCCAAAATTTCCGCAATTTCCAAAATTTCCGCAATTTCTAATTTCCGCTATTTCCGCAATTGCCAATTTCCACAATTTCCAAAATTTCCACAATTTCCACAATTTCCAATTTCCGCAATTTCCACAATTGCCAATTTCCGCAATTTCCGCAATTTCCGCAATTGCCAATTTCCGCAATTTCCACAATTGCCAATTTCCGCAATTTCCGCAATTTCCGCAATTGCCAATTTCCGCAATTGCCAATTTCCGCATTTTCCGCAATTTCCGCAATTGCCAATTTCCGCAATTGCCAATTTCCGCAATTTCCACAATTTCCACAATTTCCAATTTCCGCAATTTCCACAATTTTAAATTTCCGAAATTTCTTCCGCAATTTGGAAATTGCGGAAATTGGAAATTGTGGAAATTGTGGAAATTGTGGAAATTGTGGAAATTGCGGAAATTGCGGAAATTGGAAATTGTGGAAATTGTGGAAATTGGCAATTTCGGAAATTGCGGAAATTGCGGAAATTGTGGAGATTGTGGAAATTGCGGAAATTGCGGAAATTGTGGAAATTGCGGAAATTGCGGAAATTGCGGAAATTGGAAATTGTGGAAATTGCGGAAATTGTGGAAATTTTGGAAATTGTGGAAATTGGCAATTGCGGAAATTGCGTAAATTGGAAATTGCGGAAATTGGAAATTGCGGAAATTGCGGAAATTGTGGAAATTTTGGGAATTGCGGAAATTGCGGAAATTGGAAATTGCGGAAATTGGAAATTGCGGAAATTGGAAATTGCGGAAATTGGAAATTGTGGAAATTGCGGAAATTGGCAATTGCGGAAATTGCGGAAATTGGCAATTGCGGAAATTGCGGAAATTGGAAATTGCGGAAATTGCGGAAATTGTGGAAATTTTGGAAATTGCGGAAATTGGCAATTGCGGAAATTGGAAATTGCGGAAATTGGAAATTGCGGAAATTGCGGAAATTGTGGAAATTTTGGGAATTGCGGAAATTGCGGAAATTGGAAATTGCGGAAATTGGAAATTAGAAATTGCGGAAATTGGAAATTGCGGAAATTGCGGAAATTGGAAATTGCGGAAATTGGAAATTGTGGAAATTGTGGAAATTGCGGAAATTGTGGAAATTGCGGAAATTGGCAATTGTGGAAATTGCGGAAATTGGAAATTGCGGAAATTGGAAATTGCGGAAATTGCGGAAATTTTGGAAATTTTGGAAATTGCGGAAATTGGCAATTGCGGAAATTGCGGAAATTGGAAATTGCGGAAATTGGAAATTGCGGAAATTGCGGAAATTGGAAATTGCGGAAATTGGCAATTGTGGAAATTGCGGAAATTGGAAATTGCGGAAATTGGAAATTGCGGAAATTGCGGAAATTTTGGAAATTTTGGAAATTGCGGAAATTGGCAATTGCGGAAATTGCGGAAATTGGCAATTGCGGAAATTGCGGAAATTGGAAATTGCGGAAATTGGAAATTGCGGAAATTGCGGAAATTGTGGAAATTTTGGGAATTGCGGAAATTGCGGAAATTGGAAATTGCGGAAATTGGAAATTGCGGAAATTGCGGAAATTGGAAATTGCGGAAATTGGAAATTGTGGAAATTGCGGAAATTGGCAATTGCGGAAATTGCGGAAATTGGCAATTGCGGAAATTGCGGAAATTGGAAATTGCGGAAATTGCGGAAATTGTGGAAATTTTGGAAATTGCGGAAATTGGCAATTGCGGAAATTGGAAATTGCGGAAATTGCGGAAATTGCGGAAATTGCGGAAATTGTGGAAATTTTGGGAATTGCGGAAATTGCGGAAATTGGAAATTGCGGAAATTGGAAATTAGAAATTGCGGAAATTGGAAATTGCGGAAATTGCGGAAATTGGAAATTGCGGAAATTGGAAATTGTGGAAATTGTGGAAATTGCGGAAATTGTGGAAATTGCGGAAATTGGCAATTGTGGAAATTGCGGAAATTGGAAATTGCGGAAATTGGAAATTGCGGAAATTGCGGAAATTTTGGAAATTTTGGAAATTGCGGAAATTGGCAATTGCGGAAATTGCGGAAATTGGAAATTGCGGAAATTGGAAATTGCGGAAATTGCGGAAATTGGAAATTGCGGAAAAAAGGTTTTATTATAAAAAATAACCCATCCTTTTTTTTCTAACACTCCGCAATTTGCTAATGTTTCCCATCCTTTCCGGTAAATACAACACATTGAGCAGGGCACTGCAGGGAGTTGAACCCCGTTCCGGTAAACCAGAAGTCCGACACCAGTGCCTTAGTTTTTGTGTTGTTCATTTACAGGTCCAGGTGTGCATACGCATGTGCGCCTGTGCGTGTGTAGGTGCACGCTTCAATATAACCCATCGTTTTTTTCATTTTTTCAATATTGTCAAATCATCAAAAATGATGAAAAACGGCGCGCTATAGTATGCCGTACGATATGGGCTATAGCCCATGGTCCAAAATGATGAGAAACGAGGCTAACTTTTTTTTCCAAAATTTAAAAAAACATGGGTGTTACATTCCCCTTTTTAGGTCTAGGGGTATAAGAAGAGGATGCAACACGGCTGGCATGATAATTGTTATTTATTCACGTTATAAGGATAAGGTATCATAATAATAAACAATAAAGATGTACAACTGGAATACAAACGAAAAGACAGGCTATATGGGGCAACTCAAAGAAACCATCAAAACTATCTAGCCCTATTCTAAAGTATCGCACAACACTCTTACCTAACTCTAACCAATGAATGAAATGAAATGTACACAAAGTCAATCTACCTAAACTGTCTACGCTAACTACTGCCTAACAAAGATTTACAAAAAGTACGCACCGATACGCCGTAAGTATATATTATATATTATATATCTCTATATATATATATATATATATAATTATAATCAGTTGTATCTTTAAGCTCTGAACCACCAATGACCGAAATAAAGCTCAGGGGACCACACACAGGTTTAGCCCCTGGCCTATGCTTATTAAACAGATTTGATCTTGAGCGTTTTAACTAGCTCCTACACGGACAAAGTACTGCTCAGTATGAGGTGACTGAGAGACAATGCCAATGAGTGCATGTCACAGGTGCTGCTAAGTAGTCTTCACAGTCTAGTCCTCTGAGCGCGGATTGGCTCCTGGTGACTAGGAGGTGGGCAGACAGCAAGGAGGTTGATGGTTCTTCTCCGCCTCCACGCCCCACAGCAGACCAGACCTGTGACTGAAAGTGTTGATCAGCACTCTGTACAATGCAACCCATTCATGATATATTATATATACATATATATACACATACAAACATAACCACGTTATCATATGATATATATATATATATATATATATATATATATAAATATAATCATTACTTTATCATCTCATAACTATAAACATACTCCCCGATTATGTAACAATGGGCTATAACCCATCGTTTTTGTCATTTTGTCATTTTTTTCAAATCGTCAAAAATGATGAAAAACGGCGCGCTATAGTATGCCGTACGATATGGGCTATAGCCCATGGTCCAAAATGATGAGAAACGAGGCTAACTTTTTTTCCCCCAAAATTTCAAAAACATGGGCTATAACCCATCGTTTTTGTCATTTCGTCATTTTTGTCAAATCCTCAAAAATGATGAAAAACGGCGCGCTATAGTATGCCGTACGATATGGGCTATAGCCCATGGTCCAAAATGATGAGAAACGAGGCTAACTTTTTTTTTCAAAATTTCAAAAACATGGGCTATAACCCATCGTTTTTGTAATTTCGTCATTTTTTTTCAAATCGTCAAAAATGATGAAAAACGGCGCGCTATAGTATGCCGTACGATATGGGCTATAGCCCATGGTCCAAAATGATGAGAAACGAGGCTAACTTTTTTTTCCAAAATTTCAAAAAACATGGGCTATAACCCATCGTTTTTGTCATTTTTTTCAAATCCTCAAAAATGATGAAAAACGGCGCGCTATAGTATGCCGTACGATATGGGCTATAGCCCATGGTCCAAAATGATGAGAAACGAGGCTAACTTTTTTTTCCAAAATTTCTAAAAACATGGGCTATAACCCATCGTTTTTGTCATTTCGTCATTTTTTTCAAATCCTCAAAAATGATGAAAAACGGCGCGCTATAGTATGCCGTACGATATGGGCTATAGCCCATGGTCCAAAATGATGAGAAACGAGGCTAACTTTTTTTTTCAAAATTTCTAAAAACATGGGCTATAACCCATCGTTTTTGTCATTTCGTCATTTTTTTCAAATCCTCAAAAATGATGAAAAACGGCGCGCTATAGTATGCCGTACGATATGGGCTATAGCCAATGGTCCAAAATGATGAGAAACGAGGCTAACTTTTTTTTTCAAAATTTCAAAAAACATGGGCTATAACCCATCGTTTTTGTCATTTCGTCATTTTTTTCAAATCCTCAAAAATGATGAAAAACGGCGCGCTATAGTATGCCGTACGATATGGGCTATAGCCAATGGTCCAAAATGATGAGAAACGAGGCTAACTTTTTTTTTCAAAATTTCAAAAAACATGGGCTATAACCCATCGTTTTTGTCATTTCGTCATTTTTTTCAAATCCTCAAAAATGATGAAAAACGGCGCGCTATAGTATGCCGTACGATATGGGCTATAGCCCATGGTCCAAAATGATGAGAAACGAGGCTAACTTTTTTTTTCAAAATTTCAAAAAACATGGGCTATAACCCATCGTTTTTGTCATTTCGTCATTTTTTTCAAATCCTCAAAAATGATGAAAAACGGCGCGCTATAGTATGCCGTACGATATGGGCTATAGCCAATGGTCCAAAATGATGAGAAACGAGGCTAACTTTTTTTTTCAAAATTTCAAAAAACATGGGCTATAACCCATCGTTTTTGTCATTTCGTCATTTTTTTCAAATCCTCAAAAATGATGAAAAACGGCGCGCTATAGTATGCCGTACGATATGGGCTATAGCCCATGGTCCAAAATGATGAGAAACGAGGCTATCTTTTTTTTTCAAAATGTCTAAAAACATGGGCTATAACCCATCGTTTTTGTCATTTCGTCATTTTTTTCAAATCCTCAAAAATGATGAAAAACGGCGCGCTATAGTATGCCGTACGATATGGGCTATAGCCCATGGTCCAAAATGATGAGAAACGAGGCTAACTTTTTTTTCCAAAATTTCTAAAAACATGGGCTATAACCCATCGTTTTTGTCATTTCGTCATTTTTTTCAAATCCTCAAAAATGATGAAAAACGGCGCGCTATAGTATGCCGTACGATATGGGCTATAGCCCATGGTCCAAAATGATGAGAAACGAGGCTAACTTTTTTTTGCAAAATTTCAAAAAACATGGGCTATAACCCATCGTTTTTGTCATTTCGTCATTTTTTTCAAATCCTCAAAAATGATGAAAAACGGCGCGCTATAGTATGCCGTACGATATGGGCTATATAGCCCATGGTCCAAAATGATGAGAAACGAGGCTAACTTTTTTTTTCAAAATTTCTAAAAACATGGGCTATAACCCATCGTTTTTGTCATTTCGTCATTTTTTTCAAATCCTCAAAAATGATGAAAAACGGCGCGCTATAGTATGCCGTACGATATGGGCTTTTATGGCTATTTTATATAGTTTAATAATAATATTAAACATTTAATAATAATATAGCTATTAAACTATATTATTAAACTATATTATTAAACTATATTATTAAACTATATTATTAAACTATATTATTAAAGTATATTATTAAAGTATATTATTAAGTATATTATTAAAGTATATTATTAAACTATATTATTAAACTATATTATTAAACTATATTATTAAACTATAGTATAAAGTATATTATTAAAGTATATTATTAAAGTATATTATTAAACTATATTATTAAACTATATTATTAAACTATATTATTAAACTATATTATTAAACTATATTATTAAGTATATTATTAAGTATATTATTAAACTATATTATTAAACTATATTATTAAGTATATTATTAAAGTATATTATTAAAGTATATTATTCAACTATATTATTAAACTATATTATTAAACTATATTATTAAACTATATTATTAAGTATATTATTAAGTATATTATTAAACTATATTATTAAGTATATTATTAAAGTATATTATTAAAGTATATTATTCAACTATATTATTAAAGTATATTATTAAAGTATATTATTAAAGTATATTATTAAGTATATTATTAAAGTATATTATTAAAGTATATTATTAAACTATATTATTAAACTATATTATTAAACTATATTATTAAACTATAGTATAAAGTATATTATTAAAGTATATTATTAAAGTATATTATTAAACTATATTATTAAACTATATTATTAAACTATATTATTAAACTATATTATTAAACTATATTATTAAGTATATTATTAAGTATATTATTAAACTATATTATTAAACTATATTATTAAGTATATTATTAAAGTATATTATTAAAGTATATTATTCAACTATATTATTAAAGTATATTATTAAAGTATATTATTAAAGTATATTATTAAGTATATTATTAAAGTATATTATTAAAGTATATTATTAAACTATATTATTAAACTATATTATTAAACTATATTATTAAACTATAGTATAAAGTATATTATTAAAGTATATTATTAAAGTATATTATTAAAGTATATTATTAAACTATATTATTAAACTATATTATTAAACTATATTATTAAAGTATATTATTAAAGTATATTATTAAACTATATTATTAAGTATATTATTAAAGTATATTATTAAAGTATATTATTAAAGTATATTATTAAACTATATTATTAAACTATATTATTAAACTATATTATTAAACTATATTATTAAGTATATTATTAAAGTATATTATTAAAGTATATTATTAAAGTATATTATTAAACTATATTATTAAACTATATTATTAAACTATATTATTAAACTATATTATTAAAGTATATTATTAAAGTATATTATTAAAGTATATTATTAAAGTATATTATTAAGTATATTATTAAAGTATATTATTAAACTATATTATTAAAGTATATTATTAAACTATATTATTAAGTATATTATTAAGTATATTATTAAAGTATATTATTCAACTATATTATTAAAGTATATTATTAAAGTATATTATTAAAGTATATTATTAAACTATATTATTCAACTATATTATTAAACTATATTATTAAACTATATTATTAAAGTATATTATTAAACTATATTATTAAACTATATTATTCAACTATATTATTAAAGTATATTATTAAAGTATATTATTAAACTATATTATTAAGTATATTATTAAGTATATTATTAAAGTATATTATTAAAGTATATTATTAAACTATATTATTAAGTATATTATTAAGTATATTATTAAAGTATATTATTCAACTATATTATTCAACTATATTATTCAACTATATTATTAAAGTATATTATTAAAGTATATTTTTAAACTATATTATTAAGTATATTATTAAGTATATTATTAAAGTATATTATTAAACTATATTATTAAGTATTTTATTAAAGTATATTATTCAAGTATATTATTCAAGTATATTATTAAAGTATATTATTAAAGTATATTATTAAAGTATATTATTCAAGTATATTATTAAAGTATATTATTAAACTATATTATTAAGTATATTATTAAACTATATTATTAAAGTATATTATTAAGTATATTATTAAACTATATTATTAAAGTATATTAATAAACTATATTATTAAAGTATATTTTTAAAGTATATTATTAAAGTATATTATTAAAGTATATTATTAAGTATATTATTAAACTATATTATTAAACTATATTATTAAAGTATATTATTAAAGTATATTATTAAAGTATATTATTAAAGTATATTATTAAACTATATTATTAAAGTATATTATTAAAGTATATTATTAAAGTATATTATTAAAGTATATTATTAAAGTATAGTATTAAAGTATATTATTAAACTATATTATTAAGTATATTATTAAGTATATTATTAAACTATATTATTAAACTATATTATTAAGTATATTATTAAACTATATTATTAAAGTATATTATTAAAGTATATTATTAAAGTATATTATTCAACTATATTATTAAACTATATTATTAAAGTATATTATTAAAGTATATTATTAAACTATATTATTCAACTATATTATTAAACTATATTATTAAACTATATTATTAAACTATATTATTAAACTATATTATTAAAGTATATTATTAAGTATATTATTAAACTATATTATTAAAGTATATTATTAAGTATATTATTAAAGTATATTATTAAAGTATATTATTAAAGTATATTATTAAACTATATTATTAAACTATATTAATAAAGTATATTATTAAAGTATATTATTAAACTATATTATTAAACTATATTATTAAACTATATTATTAAACTATATTATTAAACTATAGTATTAAAGTATATTATTAAACTATATTATTAAACTATATTATTAAACTATATTATTAAACTATAGTATTAAACTATATTATTAAACTATATTATTAAAGTATATTATTAAAGTATATTATTAAACTATATTATTAAAGTATATTATTAAACTATATTATTAAACTATATTATTAAGTATATTATTAAACTATATTATTAAACTATATTATTAAACTATATTATTAAACTATATTATTAAACTATATTATTAAGTATATTATTAAACTATATTATTAAACTATATTTTAAGTATATTATTAAACTATATTATTAAACTATATTATTAAAGTATATTATTAAACTATATTATTCAACTATATTATTAAAGTATATTATTAAACTATATTATTCAACTATAGTATTAAAGTATATTATTAAACTATATTATTAAGTATATTATTAAACTATATTATTAAGTATATTATTAAGTATATTATTAAAGTATATTATTAAACTATATTATTAAGTATATTATTAAACTATATTATTAAACTATATTATTAAAGTATATTATTAAACTATATTATTAAACTATATTATTAAAGTATATTATTAAACTATATTATTAAACTATATTATTAAAGTATATTATTAAAGTATATTATTAAACTATATTATTAAAGTATATTATTAAAGTATATTATTAAAGTATATTATTAAAGTGTATTATTAAAGTATATTATTAAGTATATTATTAAAGTATATTATTAAAGTATATTATTAAGTATATTATTAAAGTATATTATTAAAGGATATTATTAAAGGATATTATTCAACTATATTATTAAGTATATTATTAAAGTATATTATTAAACTATATTATTAAGTATATTATTAAGTATATTATTAAAGTATATTATTAAAGTATATTATTAACTATATTATTAAAGTATATTATTAAAGTATATTATTAAAGTATATTATTCAACTATATTATTAAAGTATATTATTAAAGTATATTATTAAAGTATATTATTACACTATATTATTAAAGTATATTATTAAACTATATTATTAAAGTATATTATTCAAGTATATTATTAAAGTATATTATTAAACTATATTATTAAACTATATTATTAAACTATATTATTAAAGTATATTATTAAGTATATTATTAAACTATATTATTAAACTATATTTTTAAACTATATTATTAAGTATATTATTAAGTATATTATTAAAGTATATTATTAAACTATATTATTAACTATATTATTAAAGTATATTATTAAAGTATATTATTAAAGTATATTATTCAACTATATTATTAAAGTATATTATTAAAGTATATTATTAAAGTATATTATTCAAGTATATTATTAAACTATATTATTAAAGTATATTATTAAACTATATTATTAAACTATATTATTAAGTATATTATTAAAGTATATTATTAAAGTATATTATTAAAGTATATTATTAAACTATATTATTAAACTATATTATTAAAGTATAATATTAAAGTATAATATTAAAGTATATTATTAAAGTATATTATTAAAGTATATTATTAAACTATATTATTAAACTATATTATTAAACTATATTATTAAACTATATTATTAAGTATATTATTAAACTATATTATTAAACTATATTATTAAAGTATATTATTAAAGTATATTATTAAAGTATATTATTAAAGTATATTATTAAAGTATATTATTAAAGTATATTATTAACCTTTATTATTAAACTATATTATTAAACTATATTATTAAGTATATTGTATATTATTAAAGTATATTATTAAAGTATATTATTAAGTATATTATTAAACTATATTATTAAGTATATTATTAAGTATATTATAAAGTATATTATTAAACTATATTATTAAGTATATTATTAAACTATATTATTAAAGTATATTATTATAGTATATTATTAAAGTATATTATTCAACTATATTATTAAAGTATATTATTAAAGTATATTATTAAAGTATATTATTAAAGTATATTATTAAAGTATATTATTAAAGTATATTATTAAAGTATATTATTAACCTTTATTATTAAACTATATTATTAAACTATATTATTAAGTATATTGTATATTATTAAAGTATATTATTAAAGTATATTATTAAGTATATTATTAAACTATATTATTAAGTATATTATTAAGTATATTATAAAGTATATTATTAAACTATATTATTAAGTATATTATTAAACTATATTATTAAAGTATATTATTATAGTATATTATTAAAGTATATTATTCAACTATATTATTAAAGTATATTATTAAAGTATATTATTAAACTATATTATTAAAGTATATTATTAAACTATATTATTAAACTATATTATTAAGTATATTATTAAAGTATATTATTAAAGTATATTATTAAAGTATATTATTAAACTATATTATTAAACTATATTATTAAACTATATTATTAAACTATATTATTAAAGTACATTATTAAAGTATATTATTAAACTATATTATTAAGTATATTATTAAAGTATATTATTAAAGTATATTATTAAACTATATTATTAAGTATATTATTAAGTATATTATTAAAGTATATTATTAAACTATATTATTAAGTATATTATTAAAGTATATTATTAAAGTATATTATTAAAGTATATTATTAAACTATATTATTAAAGTATATTATTAAAGTATATTATTAAAGTATATTATTAAACTATATTATTAAACTATATTATTAAGTATATTATTAAACTATATTATTAAAGTATATTATTAAACATATATTATTAAACTATATTATTAAGTATATTATTAAAGTATATTATTAAAGTATATTATTAAACTATATTATTAAAGTATATTATTCAACTATATTATTAAAGTATATTATTAAAGTATATTATTAAACTATATTATTAAGTATATTATTAAAGTATATTATTAAAGTATATTATTAAAGTATATAATTAAAGTATATTATTCAACTATATTATTAAAGGATATTATTAAAGGATATTATTCAACTATATTATTAAGTATATTATTAAAGTATATTATTAAACTATATTATTAAGTATATTATTAAGTATATTATTAAAGTATATTATTAAACTATATTATTAACTATATTATTAAAGTATATTATTAAAGTATATTATTAAACTATATTATTAAGTATATTATTAAAGTATATTATTAAAGTATATTATTAAAGTATATTATTAAAGTATATTATTCAACTATATTATTAAAGGATATTATTAAAGGATATTATTCAACTATATTATTAAGTATATTATTAAAGTATATTATTAAACTATATTATTAAGTATATTATTAAGTATATTATTAAAGTATATTATTAAACTATATTATTAACTATATTATTAAAGTATATTATTAAAGTATATTATTAAAGTATATTATTCAACTATATTATTAAAGTATATTATTAAAGTATATTATTAAAGTATATTATTAAAGTATATTATTAAAGTATATTATTAAGTATATTATTAAAGTATATTATTAAACTATATTATTAAACTATATTATTAAGTATATTATTAAGTATATTATTAAAGTATATTATTAAACTATATTATTAACTATATTATTAAAGTATATTATTAAAGTATATTATTAAAGTATATTATTAAAGTATATTATTAAAGTATATTATTAAAGTATATTATTAAACTATATTATTAAACTATATTATTAAAGTATATTATTCAAGTATATTATTAAAGTATATTATTAAAGTATATTATTAAAGTATATTATTAAACTATATTATTAAACTATAATATTAAGTATATTATTAAACTATATTATTAAACTATATTTTTAAACTATATTATTAAGTATATTATTAAGTATATTATTAAAGTATATTTTTAAACTATATTATTAAGTATATTATTAAAGTATATTATTAAAGTATATTATTAAAGTATATTATTCAACTATATTATTAAAGTATATTATTAAAGTATATTATTAAAGTATATTATTAAAGTATATTATTAAAGTATATTATTAAAGTATATTATTAAAGTATATTATTAAAGTATATTATTAAAGTATATTATTAAAGTATATTATTAAGTATATTATTAAACTATATTATTAAACTATATTATTAAGTATATTATTAAGTATATTAAAGTATATTATTAAAGTATATTATTAAAGTATATTATTAAACTATATTATTAAAGTATATTATTAAAGTATATTATTAAGTATATTATTAAGTATATTATTAAAGTATATTATTAAAGTATATTATTAAAGTATATTATTAAGTATATTATTAAAGTATATTATTAAAGTATATTATTAAAGTATATTATTAAGTATATTATTAAGTATATTATTAAACTATATTATTAAGTATATTATTAAACTATATTATTAAACTATATTATTAAACTATATTATTAAACTATATTATTAAACTATATTATTAAACTATATTATTAAGTATATTATTAAAGTATATTATTAAAGTATATTATAAAGTATATTATTAAGTATATTATTAAAGTATATTTTTTAAAGTATATTATTAAAGTATATTATTAAAGTATATTATTAAAGTATATTATTAAACTATATTATTAAGTATATTATTAAACTATATTATTAAACTATATTATTAAGTATATTATTAAACTATATTATTAAAGTATATTATTAAAGTATATTATTAAAGTATATTATTAAACTATATTATTAAAGTATATTATTAAACTATATTATTAAGTATATTATTAAACTATATTATTAAAGTATATTAATAAAGTATATTAATAAACTATATTATTAAACTATAGTATAAAGTATATTATTAAACTATATTATTAAAGTATATTATTAAACTATATTATTAAAGTATATTTTTAAACTATATTATTAAGTATATTATTAAGTATATTATTAAAGTATATTATTAAACTATATTATTAACTATATTATTAAAGTATATTATTAAAGTATATTATTAAAGTATATTATTCAACTATATTATTAAAGTATATTATTAAAGTATATTATTAAAGTATATTATTAAAGTATATTATTCAAGTATATTATTAAACTATATTATTCAAGTATATTATTAAACTATATTATTAAACTATATTATTAAGTATATTATTAAAGTATATTATTAAAGTATATTATTAAAGTATATTATTAAAGTATATTATTAAAGTATATTATTAAAGTATATTATTAAAGTATAATATTAAAGTATAATATTAAAGTATATTATTAAAGTATATTATTAAAGTATATTATTAAACTATATTATTAAACTATATTATTAAACTATATTATTAAACTATATTATTAAGTATATTATTAAACTATATTATTAAAGTATATTATTAAAGTATATTATTAAAGTATATTATTAAAGTATATTATTAAAGTATATTATTAAAGTATATTATTAACCTTTATTATTAAACTATATTATTAAACTATATTATTAAGTATATTGTATATTATTAAAGTATATTATTAAAGTATATTATTAAGTATATTATTAAACTATATTATTAAGTATATTATTAAGTATATTATAAAGTATATTATTAAACTATATTATTAAGTATATTATTAAACTATATTATTAAAGTATATTATTATAGTATATTATTAAAGTATATTATTCAACTATATTATTAAAGTATATTATTAAAGTATATTATTATAGTATATTATTAAAGTATATTATTCAACTATATTATTAAAGTATATTATTAAAGTATATTATTAAAGTATATTATTAAAGTATATTATTAAAGTATATTATTAAAGTATATTATTAAAGTATATTATTAACCTTTATTATTAAACTATATTATTAAACTATATTATTAAGTATATTGTATATTATTAAAGTATATTATTAAGTATATTATTAAACTATATTATTAAGTATATTATTAAGTATATTATAAAGTATATTATTAAACTATATTATTAAGTATATTATTAAACTATATTATTAAAGTATATTATTATAGTATATTATTAAAGTATATTATTCAACTATATTATTAAAGTATATTATTAAAGTATATTATTAAACTATATTATTAAAGTATATTATTAAACTATATTATTAAACTATATTATTAAGTATATTATTAAAGTATATTATTAAAGTATATTATTAAAGTATATTATTAAACTATATTATTAAACTATATTATTAAACTATATTATTAAACTATATTATTAAAGTACATTATTAAAGTATATTATTAAACTATATTATTAAGTATATTATTAAAGTATATTATTAAAGTATATTATTAAACTATATTATTAAGTATATTATTAAACTATATTATTAAGTATATTATTAAACTATATTATTAAGTATATTATTAAAGTATATTATTAAAGTATATTATTAAAGTATATTATTAAAGTATATTATTAAAGTATATTATTAAAGTATATTATTAAAGTATATTATTAAACTATATGATTAAACTATATTATTAAGTATATTATTAAACTATATTATTAAAGTATATTATTAAATATATATTATTAAACTATATTATTAAGTATATTATTAAACTATATTATTAAAGTATATTATTAAACTATATTATTAAAGTATATTATTCAACTATATTATTAAAGTATATTATTAAAGTATATTATTAAACTATATTATTAAGTATATTATTAAAGTATATTATTAAAGTATATTATTAAAGTATATAATTAAAGTATATTATTCAACTATATTATTAAAGGATATTATTAAAGGATATTATTCAACTATATTATTAAGTATATTATTAAAGTATATTATTAAACTATATTATTAAGTATATTATTAAGTATATTATTAAAGTATATTATTAAACTATATTATTAACTATATTATTAAAGTATATTATTAAAGTATATTATTAAACTATATTATTAAGTATATTATTAAAGTATATTATTAAAGTATATTATTAAAGTATATTATTAAAGTATATTATTCAACTATATTATTAAAGGATATTATTAAAGGATATTATTCAACTATATTATTAAGTATATTATTAAAGTATATTATTAAACTATATTATTAAGTATATTATTAAGTATATTATTAAAGTATATTATTAAACTATATTATTAACTATATTATTAAAGTATATTATTAAAGTATATTATTAAAGTATATTATTCAACTATATTATTAAAGTATATTATTAAAGTATATTATTAAAGTATATTATTAAAGTATATTATTAAAGTATATTATTAAGTATATTATTAAAGTATATTATTAAACTATATTATTAAACTATATTATTAAGTATATTATTAAGTATATTATTAAAGTATATTATTAAACTATATTATTAACTATATTATTAAAGTATATTATTAAAGTATATTATTAAAGTATATTATTCAACTATATTATTAAAGTATATTATTAAAGTATATTATTAAACTATATTATTAAACTATATTATTAAAGTATATTATTCAAGTATATTATTAAAGTATATTATTAAAGTATATTATTAAAGTATATTATTAAACTATATTATTAAACTATATTATTAAGTATATTATTAAACTATATTATTCAAGTATATTATTAAAGTATATTATTAAAGTATATTATTAAAGTATATTATTAAACTATATTATTAAACTATATTATTAAACTATATTATTAAGTATATTATTAAACTATATTATTAAACTATATTTTTAAACTATATTATTAAGTATATTATTAAGTATATTATTAAAGTATATTTTTAAAGTATATTATTAAGTATATTATTAAAGTATATTATTAAAGTATATTATTAAAGTATATTATTCAACTATATTATTAAAGTATATTATTAAAGTATATTATTAAAGTATATTATTAAAGTATATTATTAAAGTATATTATTAAAGTATATTATTAAAGTATATTATTCAAGTATATTATTAAAGTATATTATTAAAGTATATTATTAAAGTATATTATTAAAGTATATTATTAAGTATATTATTAAACTATATTATTAAACTATATTATTAAGTATATTATTAAGTATATTAAAGTATATTATTAAAGTATATTATTAAAGTATATTATTAAAGTATATTATTAAAGTATATTATTAAAGTATATTATTAAGTATATTATTAAGTATA
Organism: Protomyctophum bolini; assembly: GCF_963924005.1. Taxonomy (NCBI): domain Eukaryota; kingdom Metazoa; phylum Chordata; class Actinopteri; order Myctophiformes; family Myctophidae; genus Protomyctophum; species Protomyctophum bolini. The sequence goes on along the minus strand of NW_027665363.1, from coordinate 123,342 downwards.
TTATTAAAGTATATTATTAAAGTATATTATTAAAGTATATTATTAAGTATATTATTAAAGTATATTATTAAAGTATATTATTAAAGTATATTATTAAGTATATTATTAAGTATATTATTAAACTATATTATTAAGTATATTATTAAACTATATTATTAAACTATATTATTAAACTATATTATTAAACTATATTATTAAACTATATTATTAAACTATATTATTAAGTATATTATTAAAGTATATTATTAAAGTATATTATAAAGTATATTATTAAGTATATTATTAAAGTATATTTTTTAAAGTATATTATTAAAGTATATTATTAAAGTATATTATTAAAGTATATTATTAAACTATATTATTAAGTATATTATTAAACTATATTATTAAACTATATTATTAAGTATATTATTAAAGTATATTATTAAAGTATATTATTAAAGTATATTATTAAAGTATATTATTAAACTATATTATTAAAGTATATTATTAAACTATATTATTAAGTATATTATTAAACTATATTATTAAAGTATATTAATAAAGTATATTAATAAACTATATTATTAAACTATAGTATTAAAGTATATTATTAAACTATATTATTAAAGTATATTATTAAACTATATTATTAAAGTATATTATTAAACTATATTATTAAAGTATATTATTAAACTATATTATTAAAGTATATTATTAAAGTATATTATTAAACTATATTATTAAACTATATTATTAAAGTATATTATTAAACTATATTATTAAACTATATTATTAAACTATATTATTAAGTATATTATTAAACTATATTATTAAACTATATTATTAAGTATATTATTAAACTATATTATTAAAGTATATTATTAAAGTATATTATTAAAGTATATTATTAAACTATATTATTAAAGTATATTATTAAACTATATTATTAAAGTATATTAATAAACTATATTATTAAACTATATTATTAAAGTATATTTTTAAAGTATATTATTATTATTAAAGTATATTATTAAACTATATTATTCAACTATATTATTAAACTATATTATTAAAGTATATATTTAAACTATAGTATTAAAGTATATTATTAAACTATATTATTAAGTATATTATTAAACTATATTATTAAGTATATTATTAAGTATATTAATAAAGTATATTATTAAACTATATTATTAAGTATATTATTAAACTATATTATTCAACTATATTATTAAAGTATATTATTAAAGTATATTATTAAAGTATATTATTAAAGTATATTATTAAAGTATATTATTAAAGTATATTATTAAAGTATATTATTAAGTATATTATTAAAGTATATTATTAAAGGATATTATTAAAGGATATTATTCAACTATATTATTAAGTATATTATTAAAGTATATTATTAAACTATATTATTAAGTATATTATTAACTATATTATTAAAGTATATTATTAAACTATATTATTAACTATATTATTAAAGTATATTATTAAAGTATATTATTAAAGTATATTATTCAACTATATTATTAAAGTATATTATTAAAGTATATTATTAAACTATATTATTAAAGTATATTATTAAAGTATATTATTAAAGTATATTATTAAAGTATATTATTAAGTATAATATTAAAGTATATTATTAAACTATATTATTAAGTATATTATTAAGTATATTATTAAAGTATATTATTAAAGTATATTATTAACTATATTATTAAAGTATATTATTAAAGTATATTATTAAAGTATATTATTCAACTATATTATTAAAGTATATTATTAAAGTATATTATTAAACTATATTATTCAACTATATTATTAAAGTATATTATTAAAGTATATTATTAAACTATATTATTAAACTATATTATTAAACTATATTATTAAACTATATTATTAAAGTATATTATTAAGTATATTATTAAACTATATTATTAAACTATATTATTAAACTATATTATTAAGTATATTATTAAGTATATTAAAGTATATTAAAGTATATTATTAAAGTATATTATTAAAGTATATTATTAAAGTATATTATTAAGTATATTATTAAGTATATTATTAAAGTATATTATTAAAGTATATTATTAAAGTATATTATTAAGTATATTATTAAGTATATTATTAAAGTATATTATTAAACTATATTATTAACTATATTATTAAAGTATATTATTAAAGTATATTATTAAAGTATATTATTCAACTATATTATTAAAGTATATTATTAAACTATATTATTAAACTATATTATTAAAGTATATTATTCAAGTATATTATTAAAGTATATTATTAAACTATATTATTAAAGTATATTATTAAACTATATTATTAAAGTATATTATTAAGTGTATTATTAAACTATATTATTAAACTATATTATTAAGTATATTATTAAGTATATTAAAGTATATTATTAAAGTATATTATTAAAGTATATTATTAAAGTATATTATTAAAGTATATTATTAAGTATATTATTAAACTATATTATTAAACTATATTATTAAACTATATTATTAAAGTATATTATTAAACTATATTATTAAACTATATTATTAAACTATATTATTAAGTATATTATTAAACTATATTATTAAGTATATTATTAAAGTATATTATTAAAGTATATTATTAAGTATATTATTAAGTATATTATTAAAGTATATTTTTTAAAGTATATTATTAAACTATATTTTTAAAGTATATTATTAAACTATATTATTAAACTATATTATTAAACTATATTATTAAGTATATTATTAAACTATATTATTAAAGTATATTATTAAAGTATATTATTAAAGTATATTATTAAACTATATTAATAACTATATTATTAAAGTATATTATTAAAGTATATTATTAAAGTATATTATTAAGTATATTATTAAACTATATTATTAAAGTATATTATTAAACTATATTATTAAACTATATTATTAAACTATATTATTAAAGTATATTATTAAACTATATTATTAAGTATATTATTAAACTATATTATTAAAGTATATTATTAAACTATAGTATAAAGTATGTTATTAAAGTATATTATTAAAGTATATTATTAAAGTATATTATTAAACTATATTATTAAGTATATTATTAAAGTATATTATTAAAGTATATTATTAAACTATATTATTAAGTATATTATTAAGTATATTATTAAAGTATATTATTAAACTATATTATTAACTATATTATTAAAGTATATTATTAAAGTATATTATTAAACTATATTATTAAACTATATTATTAAGTATATTATTAAAGTATATTATTAAACTATATTATTAAGTATATTATTAAGTATATTATTAAACTATATTATTAAACTATATTATTAAGTATATTATTAAAGTATATTATTAAAGTATATTATTAAAGTATAGTATTCAACTATATTATTAAAGTATATTATTAAAGTATATTATTAAACTATATTATTAAACTATATTATTAAACTATATTATTAAACTATATTATTAAAGTATATTATTAAGTATATTATTAAACTATATTATTAAACTATATTATTAAAGTATATTATTAAAGTATATTATTAAAGTATATTATTAAAGTATATTATTAAACTATATTATTAAGTATATTATTAAGTATATTATTAAACTATATTATTAAACTATATTATTAAGTATATTATTAAACTATATTATTAAAGTATATTATTAAACTATATTATTAAAGTATATTATTAAGTATATTATTAAACTATATTATTAAACTATATTATTAAGTATATTATTAAGTATATTAAAGTATATTATTAAAGTATATTATTAAGTATATTATTAAGTATATTATTAAAGTATATTATTAAAGTATATTATTAAAGTATATTATTAAGTATATTATTAAAGTATATTATTAAAGTATATTATTAAAGTATATTATTAAGTATATTATTAAGTATATTATTAAGTATATTATTAAACTATATTATTAAGTATATTATTAAACTATATTATTAAACTATATTATTAAACTATATTATTAAACTATATTATTAAACTATATTATTAAGTATATTATTAAAGTATATTATTAAAGTATATTATTAAACTATATTATTAAACTATATTATTAAGTATATTATTAAAGTATATTATTAAAGTATATTATTAAGTATATTATTAAGTATATTATTAAAGTATATTTTTTAAAGTATATTATTAAAGTATATTATTAAAGTATATTATTAAAGTATATTATTAAACTATATTATTAAGTATATTATTAAACTATATTATTAAACTATATTATTAAGTATATTATTAAACTATATTATTAAACTATATTATTAAAGTATATTATTAAAGTATATTATTAAAGTATATTATTAAAGTATAATATTAAAGTATATTATTAAAGTATATTATTAAAGTATATTATTAAAGTATATTATTAAAGTATATTATTAAACTATATTATTAAAGTATATTATTAAAGTATATTATTAACCTTTATTATTAAACTATATTATTAAACTATATTATTAAACTATATTATTAAGTATATTGTATATTATTAAAGTATATTATTAAAGTATATTATTAAGTATATTATTAAACTATATTATTAAGTATATTATTAAGTATATTATAAAGTATATTATTAAACTATATTATTAAGTATATTATTAAACTATATTATTAAAGTATATTATTATAGTATATTATTAAAGTATATTATTCAACTATATTATTAAAGTATATTATTAAAGTATATTATTAAACTATATTATTAAAGTATATTATTAAAGTATATTATTAAAGTATATTATTAAGTATATTATTAAAGTATATTATTAAAGTATATTATTAAAGTATATTATTAAACTATATTATTAAGTATATTATTAAGTATATTATTAAAGTATATTATTAAACTATATTATTAAACTATATTATTAAACTATATTATTAAAGTATATTATTAAAGTATATTATTAAAGTATATTATTAAACTATATTATTAAACTATATTATTAAAGTATATTATTAAAGTATATTATTAAAGTATATTATTAAACTATATTATTAAAGTATATTATTAAAGTACATTATTAAAGTATATTATTAAACTATATTATTAAGTATATTATTAAAGTATATTATTAAAGTATATTATTAAACTATATTATTAAGTATATTATTAAGTATATTATTAAAGTATATTATTAAACTATATTATTAAGTATATTATTAAAGTATATTATTAAAGTATATTATTAAAGTATATTATTAAACTATATTATTAAAGTATATTATTAAAGTATATTATTAAAGTATATTATTAAACTATATTATTAAACTATATTATTAAGTATATTATTAAACTATATTATTAAAGTATATTATTAAATATATATTATTAAACTATATTATTAAGTATATTATTAAACTATATTATTAAAGTATATTATTAAACTATATTATTAAAGTATATTATTCAACTATATTATTAAAGTATATTATTAAAGTATATTATTAAAGTATATTATTAAGTATATTATTAAAGTATATTATTAAAGTATATTATTAAAGTATATAATTAAAGTATATTATTCAACTATATTATTAAAGGATATTATTAAAGGATATTATTCAACTATATTATTAAGTATATTATTAAAGTATATTATTAAACTATATTATTAAGTATATTATTAAGTATATTATTAAAGTATATTATTAAACTATATTATTAACTATATTATTAAAGTATATTATTAAAGTATATTATTAAAGTATATTATTCAACTATATTATTAAAGTATATTATTAAAGTATATTATTAAAGTATATTATTAAAGTATATTATTAAAGTATATTATTAAACTATATTATTAAGTATATTATTAAAGTATATTATTAAACTATATTATTAAACTATATTATTAAGTATATTATTAAGTATATTATTAAAGTATATTATTAAACTATATTATTAACTATATTATTAAAGTATATTATTAAAGTATATTATTAAACTATATTATTAAACTATATTATTAAACTATATTATTAAAGTATATTATTCAAGTATATTATTAAACTATATTATTAAACTATATTATTAAACTATATTATTAAACTATATTATTAAGTATATTATTAAACTATATTATTAAACTATATTTTTAAACTATATTATTAAGTATATTATTAAGTATATTATTAAAGTATATTATTAAACTATATTATTAACTATATTATTAAAGTATATTATTAAAGTATATTATTAAAGTATATTATTCAACTATATTATTAAAGTATATTATTAAAGTATATTATTAAAGTATATTATTAAAGTATATTATTAAAGTATATTATTAAAGTATATTATTAAGTATATTATTAAGTATATTATTAAAGTATATTATTAAAGTATATTATTAAAGTATATTATTAAGTATATTATTAAAGTATATTATTAAAGTATATTATTAAGTATATTATTAAGTATATTATTAAAGTATATTATTAAAGTATATTATTAAAGTATATTATTAAGTATATTATTAAAGTATATTATTAAAGTATATTATTAAAGTATATTATTAAGTATATTATTAAGTATATTATTAAAGTATATTATTAAAGTATATTATTAAACTATATTATTAAGTATATTATTAAAGTATATTATTAAAGTATATTATTAAAGTATATTATTAAAGTATATTATTCAACTATATTATTAAAGGATATTATTAAAGGATATTATTAAGTATATTATTAAAGTATATTATTAAACTATATTATTAAGTATATTATTAAGTATATTATTAAAGTATATTATTAAACTATATTATTAACTATATTATTAAAGTATATTATTAAAGTATATTATTAAAGTATATTATTCAACTATATTATTAAAGTATATTATTAAAGTATATTATTAAAGTATATTATTAAAGTATATTATTAAAGTATATTATTAAAGTATATTATTAAGTATATTATTAAAGTATATTATTAAACTATATTATTAAACTATATTATTAAGTATATTATTAAGTATATTATTAAAGTATATTATTAAACTATATTATTAACTATATTATTAAAGTATATTATTAAAGTATATTATTAAAGTATATTATTCAACTATATTATTAAAGTATATTATTAAAGTATATTATTAAACTATATTATTAAACTATATTATTAAAGTATATTATTCAAGTATATTATTCAAGTATATTATTAAAGTATATTATTAAACTATATTATTAAACTATATTATTAAACTATATTATTAAGTATATTATTAAACTATATTATTAAACTATATTTTTAAACTATATTATTAAGTATATTATTAAGTATATTATTAAAGTATATTATTAAACTATATTATTAACTATATTATTAAAGTATATTATTAAAGTATATTATTAAAGTATATTATTCAACTATATTATTAAAGTATATTATTAAAGTATATTATTAAAGTATATTATTCAAGTATATTATTAAAGTATATTATTAAAGTATATTATTAAAGTATATTATTAAAGTATATTATTAAGTATATTATTAAACTATATTATTAAACTATATTATTAAGTATATTATTAAGTATATTAAAGTATATTATTAAAGTATATTATTAAAGTATATTATTAAAGTATATTATTAAAGTATATTATTAAGTATATTATTAAGTATATTATTAAAGTATATTATTAAAGTATATTATTAAAGTATATTATTAAGTATATTATTAAAGTATATTATTAAAGTATATTATTAAAGTATATTATTAAGTATATTATTAAGTATATTATTAAACTATATTATTAAGTATATTATTAAACTATATTATTAAACTATATTATTAAACTATATTATTAAACTATATTATTAAGTATATTATTAAAGTATATTATTAAAGTATATTATAAAGTATATTATTAAGTATATTATTAAAGTATATTTTTTAAAGTATATTATTAAAGTATATTATTAAAGTATATTATTAAAGTATATTATTAAACTATATTATTAAGTATATTATTAAACTATATTATTAAGTATATTATTAAACTATATTATTAAAGTATATTATTAAAGTATATTATTAAAGTATATTATTAAACTATATTATTAAAGTATATTATTAAAGTATATTATTAACCTTTATTATTAAACTATATTATTAAACTATATTATTAAACTATATTATTAAGTATATTGTATATTATTAAAGTATATTATTAAAGTATATTATTAAGTATATTATTAAACTATATTATTAAGTATATTATTAAGTATATTATAAAGTATATTATTAAACTATATTATTAAGTATATTATTAAACTATATTATTAAAGTATATTATTATAGTATATTATTAAAGTATATTATTCAACTATATTATTAAAGTATATTATTAAAGTATATTATTAAACTATATTATTAAAGTATATTATTAAAGTATATTATTAAAGTATATTATTAAGTATATTATTAAAGTATATTATTAAAGTATATTATTAAAGTATATTATTAAACTATATTATTAAGTATATTATTAAGTATATTATTAAAGTATATTATTAAACTATATTATTAAACTATATTATTAAACTATATTATTAAAGTATATTATTAAAGTATATTATTAAAGTATATTATTAAACTATATTATTAAACTATATTATTAAAGTATATTATTAAAGTATATTATTAAAGTATATTATTAAACTATATTATTAAACTATATTATTAAAGTATATTATTAAAGTACATTATTAAAGTATATTATTAAACTATATTATTAAGTATATTATTAAAGTATATTATTAAAGTATATTATTAAACTATATTATTAAGTATATTATTAAGTATATTATTAAAGTATATTATTAAACTATATTATTAAGTATATTATTAAAGTATATTATTAAAGTATATTATTAAAGTATATTATTAAACTATATTATTAAAGTATATTATTAAAGTATATTATTAAAGTATATTATTAAACTATATTATTAAACTATATTATTAAGTATATTATTAAACTATATTATTAAAGTATATTATTAAATATATATTATTAAACTATATTATTAAGTATATTATTAAACTATATTATTAAAGTATATTATTAAACTATATTATTAAAGTATATTATTCAACTATATTATTAAAGTATATTATTAAAGTATATTATTAAAGTATATTATTAAGTATATTATTAAAGTATATTATTAAAGTATATTATTAAAGTATATAATTAAAGTATATTATTCAACTATATTATTAAAGGATATTATTAAAGGATATTATTCAACTATATTATTAAGTATATTATTAAAGTATATTATTAAACTATATTATTAAGTATATTATTAAGTATATTATTAAAGTATATTATTAAACTATATTATTAACTATATTATTAAAGTATATTATTAAAGTATATTATTAAAGTATATTATTCAACTATATTATTAAAGTATATTATTAAAGTATATTATTAAAGTATATTATTAAAGTATATTATTAAAGTATATTATTAAACTATATTATTAAGTATATTATTAAAGTATATTATTAAACTATATTATTAAACTATATTATTAAGTATATTATTAAGTATATTATTAAAGTATATTATTAAACTATATTATTAACTATATTATTAAAGTATATTATTAAAGTATATTATTAAACTATATTATTAAACTATATTATTAAACTATATTATTAAAGTATATTATTCAAGTATATTATTAAACTATATTATTAAACTATATTATTAAACTATATTATTAAACTATATTATTAAGTATATTATTAAACTATATTATTAAACTATATTTTTAAACTATATTATTAAGTATATTATTAAGTATATTATTAAAGTATATTATTAAACTATATTATTAACTATATTATTAAAGTATATTATTAAAGTATATTATTAAAGTATATTATTCAACTATATTATTAAAGTATATTATTAAAGTATATTATTAAAGTATATTATTAAAGTATATTATTAAAGTATATTATTAAAGTATATTATTAAGTATATTATTAAGTATATTATTAAAGTATATTATTAAAGTATATTATTAAAGTATATTATTAAGTATATTATTAAAGTATATTATTAAAGTATATTATTAAGTATATTATTAAGTATATTATTAAAGTATATTATTAAAGTATATTATTAAAGTATATTATTAAGTATATTATTAAAGTATATTATTAAAGTATATTATTAAAGTATATTATTAAGTATATTATTAAGTATATTATTAAAGTATATTATTAAAGTATATTATTAAACTATATTATTAAGTATATTATTAAAGTATATTATTAAAGTATATTATTAAAGTATATTATTAAAGTATATTATTCAACTATATTATTAAAGGATATTATTAAAGGATATTATTAAGTATATTATTAAAGTATATTATTAAACTATATTATTAAGTATATTATTAAGTATATTATTAAAGTATATTATTAAACTATATTATTAACTATATTATTAAAGTATATTATTAAAGTATATTATTAAAGTATATTATTCAACTATATTATTAAAGTATATTATTAAAGTATATTATTAAAGTATATTATTAAAGTATATTATTAAAGTATATTATTAAAGTATATTATTAAGTATATTATTAAAGTATATTATTAAACTATATTATTAAACTATATTATTAAGTATATTATTAAGTATATTATTAAAGTATATTATTAAACTATATTATTAACTATATTATTAAAGTATATTATTAAAGTATATTATTAAAGTATATTATTCAACTATATTATTAAAGTATATTATTAAAGTATATTATTAAACTATATTATTAAACTATATTATTAAAGTATATTATTCAAGTATATTATTCAAGTATATTATTAAAGTATATTATTAAACTATATTATTAAACTATATTATTAAACTATATTATTAAGTATATTATTAAACTATATTATTAAACTATATTTTTAAACTATATTATTAAGTATATTATTAAGTATATTATTAAAGTATATTATTAAACTATATTATTAACTATATTATTAAAGTATATTATTAAAGTATATTATTAAAGTATATTATTCAACTATATTATTAAAGTATATTATTAAAGTATATTATTCAAGTATATTATTAAAGTATATTATTAAAGTATATTATTAAAGTATATTATTAAAGTATATTATTAAGTATATTATTAAACTATATTATTAAACTATATTATTAAGTATATTATTAAGTATATTAAAGTATATTATTAAAGTATATTATTAAAGTATATTATTAAAGTATATTATTAAAGTATATTATTAAAGTATATTATTAAGTATATTATTAAGTATATTATTAAAGTATATTATTAAAGTATATTATTAAAGTATATTATTAAGTATATTATTAAAGTATATTATTAAAGTATATTATTAAAGTATATTATTAAGTATATTATTAAGTATATTATTAAACTATATTATTAAGTATATTATTAAACTATATTATTAAACTATATTATTAAACTATATTATTAAACTATATTATTAAACTATATTATTAAGTATATTATTAAAGTATATTATTAAAGTATATTATAAAGTATATTATTAAGTATATTATTAAAGTATATTTTTTAAAGTATATTATTAAAGTATATTATTAAAGTATATTATTAAAGTATATTATTAAACTATATTATTAAGTATATTATTAAACTATATTATTAAGTATATTATTAAACTATATTATTAAAGTATATTATTAAAGTATATTATTAAAGTATATTATTAAACTATATTATTAAAGTATATTATTAAACTATATTATTAAGTATATTATTAAACTATATTATTAAAGTATATTAATAAAGTATATTAATAAACTATATTATTAAACTATATTATTAAACTATATTATTAAACTATATTATTAAGTATATTATTAAACTATATTATTAAACTATATTATTAAGTATATTATTAAACTATATTATTAAAGTATATTATTAAAGTATATTATTAAAGTATATTATTAAACTATATTATTAAAGTATATTATTAAACTATATTATTAAAGTATATTATTAAACTATATTATTAAAGTATATTATTAAAGTATATTATTAAACTATATTATTAAAGTATATTATTAAAGTATATTATTAAAGTATATTATTAAACTATAGTATTAAAGTATATTATTAAACTATATTATTAAAGTATATTATTAAACTATATTATTAAAGTATATTATTAAACTATATTATTAAAGTATATTATTAAACTATATTATTAAAGTATATTATTAAAGTATATTATTAAACTATATTATTAAACTATATTATTAAACTATATTATTAAACTATATTATTAAACTATATTATTAAGTATATTATTAAACTATATTATTAAACTATATTATTAAAGTATATTTTTAAAGTATATTATTATTATTAAAGTATATTATTAAACTATATTATTCAACTATATTATTAAACTATATTATTAAAGTATATTATTAAACTATAGTATTAAAGTATATTATTAACCTATATTATTAAGTATATTATTAAACTATATTATTAAGTATATTATTAAGTATATTAATAAAGTATATTATTAAACTATATTATTAAGTATATTATTAAACTATATTATTCAACTATATTATTAAAGTATATTATTAAAGTATATTATTAAACTATATTATTAAAGTATATTATTAAAGTATATTATTAAAGTATATTATTAAAGTATATTATTAAAGTATATTATTAAGTATATTATTAAAGTATATTATTAAAGGATATTATTAAAGGATATTATTCAACTATATTATTAAGTATATTATTAAACTATATTATTAAACTATATTATTAAGTATATTATTAACTATATTATTAAAGTATATTATTAAACTATATTATTAACTATATTATTAAAGTATATTATTAAAGTATATTATTCAACTATATTATTAAAGTATATTATTGAAGTATATTATTAAACTATATTATTAAACTATATTATTAAAGTATATTATTAAAGTATATTATTAAGTATAATATTAAAGTATATTATTAAACTATATTATTAAGTATATTATTAAGTATATTATTAAAGTATATTATTAAAGTATATTATTAACTATATTATTAAAGTATATTATTAAAGTATATTATTAAAGTATATTATTCAACTATATTATTAAAGTATATTATTAAAGTATATTATTCAACTATATTATTCAACTATATTATTAAAGTATATTATTAAAGTATATTATTCAACTATATTATTAAAGTATATTATTAAAGTATATTATTAAACTATATTATTAAACTATATTATTAAAGTATATTATTAAGTATATTATTAAACTATATTATTAAACTATATTATTAAACTATATTATTAAGTATATTATTAAGTATATTAAAGTATATTAAAGTATATTATTAAAGTATATTATTAAAGTATATTATTAAAGTATATTATTAAAGTATATTATTAAAGTATATTATTAAGTATATTATTAAGTATATTATTAAAGTATATTATTAAAGTATATTATTAAAGTATATTATTAAGTATATTATTAAGTATATTATTAAACTATATTATTAACTATATTATTAAAGTATATTATTAAAGTATATTATTAAAGTATATTATTCAACTATATTATTAAAGTATATTATTAAACTATATTATTAAACTATATTATTAAAGTATATTATTCAAGTATATTATTAAAGTATATTATTAAACTATATTATTAAAGTATATTATTAAACTATATTATTAAAGTATATTATTAACTCATAGAATGCTGAAAGCGTTTTTAAACGTTTTATTATAGCCAAGCGCAAGAAGCGCATAACGTTTTTATACGTTTTATGGTCCAAAAAACGTTTTTTTATTGATTACTATAGTTCAACTATATTTGCGCCCGGACAGCAAAAAAAGCAGCACCGATCGGATCTACAACCCTCCGATGGCGTCATCCGACCGAAAGTTATAAAAAGGGCAGGATGCCCTGCACCCCTTGTGGGAGTAGGTAGTATTTGTGGAGACACGTTGACATCGGTTTGGTTTTGAGCAGTGCAGTTTGAGTGAGTTTTTTGAGCAATCGTCCATTTAGTTTAGTACATTTAGATCACATAGTCGTCCATTTAGTATATATTATTAGATTAGTTTATTATTATATAGGTATAGTTTAGTCTTTAGTCCGTCCGTTTAGTCTTTAGTTGTCCGTTTAGTAGTCCGTCCGTTTAGAGTAGTATACGTCCTTTAGCATACGTCCATAGTATAGGCCACGTTAGTTAGTTTTTTCCAGTTAGGTTTTGTTTTTAGTTAGTAGTAATAGTAGGATTTAGGGATCAGTGTTCAGTGTTCAGTGTTTTGTTCGTTTTGTCAGTCTAGTGAAGTGTAGTAGTGTTAGTTTAGTGAACTGTTTGTCTGTGTCTCCCGTTTACCCTTTCCCCGCGTCTAGTCGTTGTCCGTCGCCATTTTGCGACATGCCACGCAGGCGCCCCCCATGTCCCGGTCCCGGTCAGCCCTCGATCGCCGAGTGGCTTATGGCCAACAAGGTGGAGGACGAGACCGACTCGGAACCAGAGGCCTCTGGTTTCGAGCAGGACACCCAGGCTGGCCCTAGCCTGCAGCAGCCTTTGGAGGCAGATGTGCCGGCGGCGGCGGTCCCCCTTCCACCACCACGTCGGTCGTCCCGCGTTGCAGCGGCTGCTGCGGTAGCTCCTCCGCCGTCTCCCGTCACTCTCTCCCCGGGAGAAAGTGATCAGGAGGACGAGGAGGATGTTGTCGATTTTGAGGACGACTGGAGCCCCACCAGGGAAGACCTGGACGAGTACGACCAGGAAGGCGGTAAGAAAGAACCTCCATTTTACAATTTTACTGTGGACCTATGCCACGTTAGTTTTTATTTTTTATCAATTGTTGTATGCCACGTTAGTTTACTGCTAAGCTAAATACTGAATCGCTAAATACTGAATCGCGTTTTGTTACTGTACTTTCTCTTTCTGAGTGAATCCCTGAGACCCTGTTGCATCTGAATCAAATAATTATAAGACGAAAATATCTAATGTATTGTTAGCGTGCGTCTGTCTGTGTGTCTGTCCCGCTGTTACTGTATAGAAATAAATTATTTGCATTATGTAACATCTGCACGACATATAAAAAAATGCATCCCATTCATCCATCCCATCCCATCCCACCAGCGGCAGTCTGATTCTAAACTATTGTTAGCTTGAATATAATGTCACGCATGCTAGCATCCCATCATTGTGATGTAGGGATGACTGGATGCTAGCATGCTAATAGTACATGCGCATGCTAGCATCCCATCCCATGATGGAGGGATGACTGCCGAGTCATCCCTCCATCATGGGATGGGATGCTAGCATGCGTGACATTATATTCAAGCTAACAATAGTTTAGAATCAGACTGCCGCTGGTGGGATGGGATGGGATGGATGAATGGGATGCATTTTTTTATATGTCGTGCAGATGTTACATAATGCAAATGATTTATTTCTATACAGTAACAGCGGGACAGACACACAGACAGACGCACGCTAACAATACATTAGATATTTTCGTCTTATAATTATTTGATTCAGATGCAACAGGGTCTCAGGGATTCACTCACAGTAGATTAGAAAGTACAGTAACAAAACGCGATTCAGTATTTAGCTAACAATAGTTTAGAATGTGATCATAGTTTACTACACACTACATCCAGTACAATGTAAATTCATTTTCACAATGCAAACGCATGTACTATTGTAGTGACATAGTCATCCCTCCATCTCAGACTGCCGCTGGTGGGATGGGATGGGATGCATGGATGATTTTTTTTATATTGTCGTGCAGATGTTACATAATCCAAATCATTTATTTCTATAC
The DNA here is from genome assembly GCF_963924005.1 of Protomyctophum bolini. Lineage (NCBI taxonomy): Eukaryota > Metazoa > Chordata > Actinopteri > Myctophiformes > Myctophidae > Protomyctophum > Protomyctophum bolini. The sequence goes on along the minus strand of NW_027665363.1, from coordinate 107,355 downwards.
AGTAACAGCGGGACAGACACACAGACAGACAGACATGATCTGCAGGGTCTCAGCTGCGAACGCAGCTCGTACACATGTCTATCTGTCTGTCTGTGTGTCTGTCCCGCTGTTACTGTATATGTGGACCTGGCCCCTTTTGTGCCCATATATGGAGCCGAGTGATTCACAAATCACTCGGCTCCATATATGGGCACAAAGGGGACACACACAGACAGACAGACAGACAGACATGATCTGCTAGGTCTCATAGTAAGTGAATACATTGTAATATTGATTATGTTTTCAGGCATGTCAGACCACGAGTCAGACTCAGACAAGTGGCTTTCAGACTCAGACGAGGAGATGGGTGAGTCTGCCCAGGCACCCCATGGAGGTATGAGAACAAAATGTTCTACATTTTCATTCAAACACTTCGATTATAGCACTATATATGTACTATATGATATGCATGCGTGTTCCTGCTCATTCTGTCCGTACCTTATTGACTTAGTGTTATATTGGCCTCAGCTGCCTGACATTTTTCCTGACAGTTTTCTGTTTTCATGTCATGGTTATCAATATGGTTATGCAGAAAGGTTGTCACTGAGTCAGGTCAGGCAGCTGAGGCCATATAATAACACTAAGTCGATAAGATACAATAGATTTCATGTACACATTTTGATAATATTACTGTGATATAATTTCAGCCCTGTCTGATGATGACCACCACCAGCCTTCCAGAAGTGCTGCTGCCGTTCCACACGGATGGGGTGAGTTTAGAATGTGATCATAGTTTACTACACACTACATCCAGTACAATGTAAATTCAATTTCACAATGCAAACACATGTACTATTGTAGTGACATTATATTCAGGCTAACAATATCTGCATTTGATACCTGTGCTTATTGTAAGTCTCTTCAATAGAATTGATATGATGTACATATTTTGATATTTTACTGTGATTTTTATTTCAGCCATATCTGATTCTGATGACCCATTATCACAGCCATTGTCCAGGGCTGCTGCTGCCGTTTCACACGGACAGGGTGAGTTTAGCATGTGATACCAGTTTACTACGCACCACATTCAATTACAATGTCAATTCAATTTCACAATGCAAACACATGTACTCTTGTACTGACATTCTATGCAGGCTAACATGCTAACAATATCTGCATTTTATATCTGTGCTTATTGTAACTAAGTCACTTAGATAAAATTGATTTGATGTACATATTTTGATATGGGATTTCATTTCAGCAGATGACATTGACCGGCCATCACCCTTTGATGATGCTGCTGCTGGTTTGGGTGAGTTTTGCATGTGACCCTAGTTTACTATGCACCACATTTGATTATAAATGTAAATTTACTATGACAGTACTTTTACTTTATGACAGTACAGTAAATGAAGGCTAACTACATGTGCTTGGACCTAAATGCCTGAATTGATCTACATTTCAGACACGCTGTTTCTGGATGATGGTGAACGGCCATCAACCAGTTCTGCAGAGCCTGTTGCCAGCGAGCTCGGTGAGACTTATTTTGAGAATCAGATTTATTGTCACATCACAGGTTTACAGAGTAAAAAAAGTGTGAGCATAGCAGCAAATGTATACAGTACTACACAAATAAAAATGTATTTTATGGTAATTTTGTACATGTATATGTGTTTATAATGTAGCTGGTGACCGTCCAGCTGAGGCAGCCTCTGAGTGGTCTGATGTTGGCTGGAAACCCCACCACATCCCCTTCACCGCCGACCCGGGTGCCCACTATGATCCACTGACAGCAGACAGTGCCCCGTGGGAGTTCTTCCAGCTCTTCCTGACAGATGAGTTGCTGGCGGACATCGTGGTCCAAACCAACCTCTATGCGAAGTTGGTTTATGATAAGGTAAAATTATGTAATTTAGATGGCATATTATGTAGACATGGCATTCTATAGTGTATACTTACGGTACTAGAAAACCGAGCACCACTTTTTTTGAGTGGTGCAAGTATGTTACTTATTTATACCAGTAAGGGGCGCCAGAAACGGAGAGAGGGGTAGTGCTGTGTTTTTTTTAGCAACACTTTTTTTTTTTCTTTGAGTGGTGCAGTGATTCAACCACTCCTATAGGCAGCTATGTGTGTCCCTGGGTTTGTCTGTGCCACATGGTAACTCTGTCATTTCTCAACCATTTTGGACACGGGGCGGCTCGCCGGAACCGGGCCGGCCGCCTGGCCGCATTCCGGCACCACTCACTTCACGATGGTGTGATTTTTTTTTTTTGGAAATTTGATATATATATATATATTTTTTTTTATATATATATATACACCTTTCCTTTTTTTTTTTTTTTTTTTTTTTTTTTTCTTTCCCCTTCCTTTTATCTATATACTAAATGTCAATTTTAAATTGTAGGTCCCTGTCGAGCAGGTCCACTCGAGAATGTGGCGGTGGAGAGAGGTCACCTTAACGGAGCTCAAGAACTTTCTGGCGCTCTACTTTCTGACCGGCATCATAAAGTTGCCCCGCCTGGAGCTGTACTGGAGCACCGACGAGGTTCTTTCAACCCCCTTTTTCAACCGGACCATGGCCCGTGACCGGTTCCAGTTGCTGCTAAGAGTGATTCATTTTTCAGACAATGCGGCAGGGGACCCGGCGGACAGGCTGCACAAGGTGAGGCCAGTGTTGGACTACTTGTTGGCCAAATTCAAGGACATGTTCACACCAGCACAGAACATCTCTATAGATGAGGGAATGATGCTCTGGAGAGGTAGGTTGGCCTTCAGGGTTTACAACCCCCTTAAGCCGATCAAGTATGGCCTGAAGTCGTACATACTTTGTGACAGCAAGACAGGTTACTGCTATAGCCTTAAACCCTATGTAGGGCAAAAGTCGCCCTTGATTCCGACAGTTGAACACCTGATGGCTGACTTGGCACATCAGGGTTACATATTGTATATGGACAATTATTATAACAGTGTAAAAATGTGCAATAATCTTAGACGGTTGGGAACGCATGTCTGTGGGACTCTAAGGAAAAACCGGGGAGAACCTCCTGCCATTAGAGATGTTACCCTCAGCCAGCTGGCACCTGGAGAACGGATAATGCGCCATAAAGATAATGTAATGATAATTGCATGGCGGGACAAAAACATTGTCAGGGTTCTGTCAACTGTACATGACAACAAGATGGTCACGGTCCTGGAGAGGGAAAAGGGGAGGGCGGTCCGACGAGAGCTCATAAAGCCTCAATCCATTGCAGCGTACAACCAGTACATGAACGGGGTCGATAAATTAGACCAGATGATCTCATATTACCCGTTTACACGCAGAACATTCAAGTGGACTAAAAAGTTTATCATGTATTTGTTCAGCATTGCTATGTATAATGCTTTCTGTCTCTTCAAAATCGCCACAAGGGGCACCCCCAAAAGAAAGACTCTGTTATCGTTCCTGGTCAGCATCATCAAGGAATGGGGCAACTTGCGGGAGGTTCAGGTGGGTGCAGAGGGGGAGGTGGGTGCAGAGGGGGGGGAGCAGATGGGAGAGCCGCTGGGTGCAGTGGGGGGGGAGGAAGCCCCTGGAGAGCCGCTGGGTGCAGTGGGGGGGGAGGAAGCCCCTGGAGAGCCGCTGGGTGCAGTGGGGGGGGGGGGGAGCCCCAAGAGCCCAAAGGTCAGCGAGGGTGGGTGCAGTGGGGGGATCCTCTAGGCCACCACGCAGAGACCCTGACAGCAGGCTGTCAGGGCTGCTTAGAAACCATGAGCTGATTAGAATCCCCAAAGCCCCAGGCAGCCGCAAAAAGACACCCCAAAGGCGGTGTCGGGTTTGCAGCGTTCCGGGTCAGCGGCATGAGACGAGCTTCATGTGCAAAGCCTGTGGGGTGCCCCTGCATAGTGGTACTTGTTACCACAAGTACCACACCAGTAGGTTGTACAAGGTTTAATTTTGTTGTGTTTTTTTATGTTTATTTTGACTGAACTTTATATTGTTGTGTTTTTTATGTTTATTTTGACTGAACTTTATATTGTGTATTTTGTGTATTTGTGTATTTTTGTGTATTTTTGTGTATTTTTTGTGTATTTGTGTATTTTGTACGATTATTGCAGTAACTGAAGCAGTAATTGAAGTTTACAGACAACTGTAAAAAGGTTTACATGACTTTCTGCCTCAATCCGTACATAGTGAAAAGAATATGGGACAAGACAGAGTTTCACCGCTCACTTCACAGGGGTGTGATTTTTATTATTACAGTAGAAGTTCACAGACCAAACTGTAAATGGGTTTACATGACTCAGTCCGTATATCCGTGTAGCGAGCTGTAGTGAATACGTAGAGAACAGAGTTGCACCGCTCACTTCACAGGGGTGTGATTTTTATTATTACAGTAGAAAATAAACGTACCAAACATACCAAACTGCAAATAAAAGGTTTACATGACTTTCTGCCTCAGTCCGTATATAGTGAACAGAGTTGCACCGCTCACTTCACATGGGTGTGATTTTTATTATTACAGTAGAAGTTCACAGACCAAACTAAATGGGTTTACATGACTTTCTGCCTCAGTCCGTATATAGTGAACAGAGTTGCACCGCTCACTTCACAGGGGTGTGATTTTTATTATTACAGTAGAAGTTTACAGACAACTGTAAAAAGGTTTACATGACTTTCTGCCTCAATCCGTACATAGTGCAAAGAATATGGGACAAGACAGAGTTTCACCGCTCACTTCACAGGGGTGTGATTTTTATTATTACAGTAGAAGTTCACAGACCAAACTGTAAATGGGTTTACATGACTCAGTCCGTATATCCGTGTAGCGAGCTGTAGTGAATACGTAGAGAACAGAGTTGCACCGCTCACTTCACAGGGGTGTGATTTTTATTATTACAGTAGAAGTTTACAGACAACTGTAAAAAGGTTTACATGACTTTCTGCCTCAATCCGTACATAGTGCAAAGAATATGGGACAAGACAGAGTTTCACCGCTCACTTCACAGGGGTGTGATTTTTATTATTACAGTAGAAGTTCACAGACCAAACTGAAAATGGGTTTACATGACTCAGTCCGTATATCCGTGTAGCGAGCTGTAGTGAATACGTAGAGAACAGAGTTGCACCGCTCACTTCACAGGGGTGTGATTTTTATTATTACAGTAGAAGTTCACAGACCAAACTGTAAATGGGTTTACATGACTCAGTCCGTATATCCGTGTAGCGAGCTGTAGTGAATACGTAGAGAACAGAGTTGCACCGCTCACTTCACAGGGGTGTGATTTTTATTATTACAGTAGAAGTTTACAGACAACTGTAAAAAGGTTTACATGACTTTCTGCCTCAATCCGTACATAGTGAAAAGAATATGGGACAAGACAGAGTTTCACCGCTCACTTCACAGGGGTGTGATTTTTATTATTACAGTAGAAGTTCACAGACCAAACTGTAAATGGGTTTACATGACTCAGTCCGTATATCCGTGTAGCGAGCTGTAGTGAATACGTAGAGAACAGAGTTGCACCGCTCACTTCACAGGGGTGTGATTTTTATTATTACAGTAGAAGTTCACAGACCAAACTGTAAATGGGTTTACATGACTCAGTCCGTATATCCGTGTAGCGAGCTGTAGTGAATACGTAGAGAACAGAGTTGCACCGCACACTTCACAGGGGTGTGATTTTTATTATTACAGTAGAAGTTCACAGACCAAACTGTAAATGGGTTTACATGACTCATACTATATAGTATGTATATGTTGCTATAGGCCTTATTTTGTGAATATTGAGCAGTTCAGGTCCATGTCTTCTATGAAGTTATCTCTGGTGGGCACAAGCTGAATTCAATGACCAATTACTGTCAAAACTGTATATGTGTACAATGTGTACTGTTTTCCTCCTAAAAGTAGACATTCAGGGCTTTCATTCGGTATATGGTTTGTATAGGATATTATTTGTGCTCAATTTTATATCGGTCTTTTGAACTAAAAAAACTGAACTGAAATGTCTGTCAACTTCAGGCCTCCATATCTCTGTTGTTTTTTTTCACGAGCAGCGTGCAGGCAAAAGCAGGTGTTAGAAAAAGGTCAATATCTCCAGAATGGAAGATGGTAGAATCATAATTTTTTTTTTTTAAATTAGTGGACAAGTTGGGCTTTCTTTTGATTTATGCGGTGTGATTCTCGCTATAAGAGGCCCCTCGCTGTGGGCCCCCCAAAAAGCTCAAAAAGCCCATGTTAAGCCTTCAGCACCAGTAAGCCTTGGTCCGCTAGAACCTGTAGCAGTCTATGTGTTAAGTGTATTATTAAACTATATTATTAAACTATATTATTAAGTATATTATTAAGTATATTAAAGTATATTATTAAAGTATATTATTAAAGTATATTATTAAAGTATATTATTAAAGTATATTATTAAAGTATATTATTAAAGTATATTATTAAGTATATTATTAAACTATATTATTAAACTATATTATTAAAGTATATTATTAAAGTATATTATTAAAGTATATTATTAAACTATATTATTAAACTATATTATTAAGTATATTATTAAACTATATTATTAAGTATATTATTAAAGTATATTATTAAAGTATATTATTAAGTATATTATTAAGTATATTATTAAAGTATATTTTTTAAAGTATATTATTAAACTATATTATTAAAGTATATTATTAAAGTATATTATTAAAGTATATTATTAAACTATATTATTAAGTATATTATTAAACTATATTATTAAACTATATTATTAAGTATATTATTAAGTATATTATTAAACTATATTATTAAAGTATATTATTAAACTATATTATTAAACTATATTATTAACTATATTATTAAAGTATATTATTAAAGTATATTATTAAGTATATTATTAAACTATATTATTAAAGTATATTATTAAAGTATATTATTAAACTATATTATTAAACTATATTATTAAACTATATTATTAAAGTATATTATTAAACTATATTATTAAGTATATTATTAAACTATATTATTAAAGTATATTATTAAACTATAGTATAAAGTATATTATTAAAGTATATTATTAAAGTATATTATTAAAGTATATTATTAAAGTATATTATTAAACTATATTATTAAGTATATTATTAAAGTATATTATTAAAGTATATTATTAAACTATATTATTAAGTATATTATTAAGTATATTATTAAAGTATATTATTAAACTATATTATTAACTATATTATTAAAGTATATTATTAAAGTATATTATTAAACTATATTATTAAACTATATTATTAAGTATATTATTAAAGTATATTATTAAACTATATTATTAAGTATATTATTAAGTATATTATTAAACTATATTATTAAACTATATTATTAAGTATATTATTAAAGTATATTATTAAAGTATAGTATTCAACTATATTATTAAAGTATATTATTAAAGTATATTATTAAACTATATTATTAAACTATATTATTAAAGTATATTATTAAACTATATTATTAAAGTATATTATTAAGTATATTATTAAACTATATTATTAAAGTATATTATTAAAGTATATTATTAAAGTATATTATTAAAGTATATTATTAAAGTATATTATTAAACTATATTATTAAGTATATTATTAAACTATATTATTAAACTATATTATTAAGTATATTATTAAACTATATTATTAAAGTATATTATTAAACTATATTATTAAAGTATATTATTAAACTATATTATTAAGTATATTATTAAGTATATTATTAAACTATATTATTAAACTATATTATTAAGTATATTATTAAGTATATTAAAGTACATTATTAAAGTATATTATTAAAGTATATTATTAAGTATATTATTAAGTATATTATTAAAGTATATTATTAAAGTATATTATTAAAGTATATTATTAAGTATATTATTAAAGTATATTATTAAAGTATATTATTAAAGTATATTATTAAGTATATTATTAAGTATATTATTAAGTATATTATTAAACTATATTATTAAACTATATTATTAAGTATATTATTAAAGTATATTATTAAAGTATATTATTAAACTATATTATTAAACTATATTATTAAGTATATTATTAAAGTATATTATTAAAGTATATTATTAAGTATATTATTAAGTATATTATTAAAGTATATTTTTTAAAGTATATTATTAAAGTATATTATTAAAGTATATTATTAAACTATATTATTAAGTATATTATTAAACTATATTATTAAACTATAATTTTATTAAGTATATTATTAAAGTATATTATTAAAGTATATTATTAAAGTATATTATTAAAGTATATTATTAAAGTATATTATTAAAGTATATTATTAAAGTATATTATTAAGTATATTATTAAACTATATTATTAAAGTATATTAATAAAGTATATTAATAAACTATATTATTAAAGTATATTATTAAAGTATATTATTAAACTATAGTATTAAAGTATATTATTAAACTATATTATTAAAGTATATTATTAAACTATATTATTAAACTATATTATTAAAGTATATTATTAAAGTATATTATTAAAGTATATTATTAAAGTATATTATTAAAGTATATTATTAAACTATATTATTAAAGTATATTATTAAACTATATTATTAAGTATATTATTAAACTATATTATTAAACTATATTATTAAACTATATTATTAAAGTATATTTTTAAAGTATATTATTATTATTAAAGTATATTATTAAACTATATTATTCAACTATATTATTAAACTATATTATTAAAGTATATTATTAAACTATAGTATTAAAGTATATTATTAAACTATATTATTAAGTATATTATTAAACTATATTATTAAGTATATTATTAAGTATATTAATAAAGTATATTATTAAACTATATTATTAAGTACATTATTAAACTATATTATTAAAGAATATTATTAAAGTATATTATTAAAGTATATTATTAAAGTATATTATTAAAGTATATTATTAAAGTATATTATTAAGTATATTATTAAAGTATATTATTAAAGTATATTATTAAAGTATATTATTAAAGTATATTATTAAGTATATTATTAAAGTATATTATTAAAGGATATTATTAAAGGATATTATTCAACTATATTATTAAGTATATTATTAAAGTATATTATTAAACTATATTATTAAGTATATTATTAAGTATATTATTAAAGTATATTATTAAACTATATTATTAACTATATTATTAAAGTATATTATTAAAGTATATTATTCAACTATATTATTAAAGTATATTATTAAAGTATATTATTAAAGTATATTATTAAACTATATTATTAAAGTATATTATTAAAGTATATTATTAAAGTATATTATTAAAGTATATTATTAAGTATATTATTAAACTATATTATTAAGTATATTATTAAGTATATTATTAAAGTATATTATTAAAGTATATTATTAACTATATTATTAAAGTATATTATTAAAGTATATTATTCAACTATATTATTAAAGTATATTATTAAAGTATATTATTAAACTATATTATTCAACTATATTATTAAAGTATATTATTAAAGTATATTATAAACTATATTATTAAACTATATTATTAAAGTATATTATTAAACTATATTATTAAACTATATTATTAAAGTATATTATTAAGTATATTATTAAACTATATTATTAAACTATATTATTAAACTATATTATTAAGTATATTATTAAGTATATTAAAGTATATTAAAGTATATTATTAAAGTATATTATTAAAGTATATTATTAAACTATATTATTAAACTATATTATTAAGTATATTATTAAGTATATTATTAAAGTATATTATTAAACTATATTATTAACTATATTATTAAAGTATATCATTAAAGTATATTATTAAACTATATTATTAAACTATATTATTAAACTATATTATTAAAGTATATTATTCAAGTATATTATTAAACTATATTATTAAACTATATTATTAAACTATATTATTAAACTATATTATTAAGTATATTATTAAACTATATTATTAAACTATATTTTTAAACTATATTATTAAGTATATTATTAAGTATATTATTAAAGTATATTATTAAACTATATTATTAACTATATTATTAAAGTATATTATTAAAGTATATTATTAAAGTATATTATTCAACTATATTATTAAAGTATATTATTAAAGTATATTATTAAAGTATATTATTAAAGTATATTATTAAAGTATATTATTAAAGTATATTATTAAGTATATTATTAAGTATATTATTAAAGTATATTATTAAAGTATATTATTAAAGTATATTATTAAGTATATTATTAAAGTATATTATTAAAGTATATTATTAAGTATATTATTAAGTATATTATTAAAGTATATTATTAAAGTATATTATTAAAGTATATTATTAAGTATATTATTAAAGTATATTATTAAAGTATATTATTAAAGTATATTATTAAGTATATTATTAAGTATATTATTAAAGTATATTATTAAAGTATATTATTAAACTATATTATTAAGTATATTATTAAAGTATATTATTAAAGTATATTATTAAAGTATATTATTAAAGTATATTATTCAACTATATTATTAAAGGATATTATTAAAGGATATTATTCAACTATATTATTAAGTATATTATTAAAGTATATTATTAAACTATATTATTAAGTATATTATTAAGTATATTATTAAAGTATATTATTAAACTATATTATTAACTATATTATTAAAGTATATTATTAAAGTATATTATTAAAGTATATTATTCAACTATATTATTAAAGTATATTATTAAAGTATATTATTAAAGTATATTATTAAAGTATATTATTAAAGTATATTATTAAGTATATTATTAAAGTATATTATTAAACTATATTATTAAACTATATTATTAAGTATATTATTAAGTATATTATTAAAGTATATTATTAAACTATATTATTAACTATATTATTAAAGTATATTATTAAAGTATATTATTAAAGTATATTATTCAACTATATTATTAAAGTATATTATTAAAGTATATTATTAAACTATATTATTAAACTATATTATTAAAGTATATTATTCAAGTATATTATTAAAGTATATTATTAAAGTATATTATTAAACTATATTATTAAACTATATTATTAAACTATATTATTAAGTATATTATTAAACTATATTATTAAACTATATTTTTAAACTATATTATTAAGTATATTATTAAGTATATTATTAAAGTATATTATTAAACTATATTATTAACTATATTATTAAAGTATATTATTAAAGTATATTATTAAAGTATATTATTCAACTATATTATTAAAGTATATTATTAAAGTATATTATTAAAGTATATTATTAAAGTATATTATTCAAGTATATTATTAAAGTATATTATTAAAGTATATTATTAAAGTATATTATTAAAGTATATTATTAAGTATATTATTAAACTATATTATTAAACTATATTATTAAGTATATTATTAAGTATATTAAAGTATATTATTAAAGTATATTATTAAAGTATATTATTAAAGTATATTATTAAAGTATATTATTAAGTATATTATTAAGTATATTATTAAAGTATATTATTAAAGTATATTATTAAAGTATATTATTAAGTATATTATTAAAGTATATTATTAAAGTATATTATTAAAGTATATTATTAAGTATATTATTAAGTATATTATTAAACTATATTATTAAGTATATTATTAAACTATATTATTAAACTATATTATTAAACTATATTATTAAACTATATTATTAAACTATATTATTAAGTATATTATTAAAGTATATTATTAAAGTATATTATAAAGTATATTATTAAGTATATTATTAAAGTATATTTTTTAAAGTATATTATTAAAGTATATTATTAAAGTATATTATTAAAGTATATTATTAAACTATATTATTAAGTATATTATTAAACTATATTATTAAGTATATTATTAAACTATATTATTAAAGTATATTATTAAACTATAGTATTAAAGTATATTATTAAACTATATTATTAAAGTATATTATTAAACTATATTATTAAAGTATATTATTAAACTATATTATTAAAGTATATTATTAAACTATATTATTAAAGTATATTATTAAAGTATATCATTAAACTATATTATTAAAGTATATTATTAAAGTATATTATTAAACTATATTATTAAACTATATTATTAAACTATATTATTAAGTATATTATTAAACTATATTATTAAACTATATTATTAAGTATATTATTAAACTATATTATTAAAGTATATTATTAAAGTATATTATTAAAGTATATTATTAAACTATATTATTAAAGTATATTATTAAACTATATTATTAAAGTATATTAATAAAGTATATTAATAAACTATATTATTAAAGTATATTATTAAAGTATATTATTAAACTATATTATTAAACTATAGTATTAAAGTATATTATTAAACTATATTATTAAAGTATATTATTAAACTATATTATTAAAGTATATTATTAAACTATATTATTAAAGTATATTATTAAACTATATTATTAAAGTATATTATTAAAGTATATTATTAAACTATATTATTAAACTATATTATTAAACTATATTATTAAACTATATTATTAAACTATATTATTAAGTATATTATTAAACTATATTATTAAACTATATTATTAAAGTATATTTTTAAAGTATATTATTATTATTAAAGTATATTATTAAACTATATTATTCAACTATATTATTAAACTATATTATTAAAGTACATTATTAAACTATAGTATTAAAGTATATTATTAACCTATATTATTAAGTATATTATTAAACTATATTATTAAGTATATTATTAAGTATATTAATAAAGTATATTATTAAACTATATTATTAAGTATATTATTAAACTATATTATTCAACTATATTATTAAAGTATATTATTAAAGTATATTATTAAACTATATTATTAAAGTATATTATTAAAGTATATTATTAAAGTATATTATTAAAGTATATTATTAAAGTATATTATTAAGTATATTATTAAAGTATATTATTAAAGGATATTATTAAAGGATATTATTCAACTATATTATTAAGTATATTATTAAACTATATTATTAAACTATATTATTAAGTATATTATTAACTATATTATTAAAGTATATTATTAAACTATATTATTAACTATATTATTAAAGTATATTATTAAAGTATATTATTCAACTATATTATTAAAGTATATTATTGAAGTATATTATTAAACTATATTATTAAACTATATTATTAAAGTATATTATTAAAGTATATTATTAAAGTATATTATTAAGTATAATATTAAAGTATATTATTAAACTATATTATTAAGTATATTATTAAGTATATTATTAAAGTATATTATTAAAGTATATTATTAACTATATTATTAAAGTATATTATTAAAGTATATTATTAAAGTATATTATTCAACTATATTATTAAAGTATATTATTAAAGTATATTATTCAACTATATTATTCAACTATATTATTAAAGTATATTATTAAAGTATATTATTCAACTATATTATTAAAGTATATTATTAAAGTATATTATTAAACTATATTATTAAACTATATTATTAAAGTATATTATTAAGTATATTATTAAACTATATTATTAAACTATATTATTAAACTATATTATTAAGTATATTATTAAGTATATTAAAGTATATTAAAGTATATTATTAAAGTATATTATTAAAGTATATTATTAAAGTATATTATTAAAGTATATTATTAAAGTATATTATTAAGTATATTATTAAGTATATTATTAAAGTATATTATTAAAGTATATTATTAAAGTATATTATTAAGTATATTATTAAGTATATTATTAAAGTATATTATTAAACTATATTATTAACTATATTATTAAAGTAAATTATTAAAGTATATTATTAAAGTATATTATTCAACTATATTATTAAAGTATATTATTAAACTATATTATTAAACTATATTATTAAAGTATATTATTCAAGTATATTATTAAAGTATATTATTAAACTATATTATTAAAGTATATTATTAAACTATATTATTAAAGTATATTATTAAGTGTATTATTAAACTATATTATTAAACTATATTATTAAGTATATTATTAAGTATATTAAAGTATATTATTAAAGTATATTATTAAAGTATATTATTAAAGTATATTATTAAAGTATATTATTAAAGTATATTATTAAAGTATATTATTAAGTATATTATTAAACTATATTATTAAACTATATTATTAAAGTATATTATTAAACTATATTATTAAACTATATTATTAAACTATATTATTAAACTATATTATTAAGTATATTATTAAACTATATTATTAAACTATATTATTAAGTATATTATTAAAGTATATTATTAAAGTATATTATTAAGTATATTATTAAGTATATTATTAAAGTATATTTTTTAAAGTATATTATTAAACTATATTATTAAAGTATATTATTAAAGTATATTATTAAACTATATTATTAAACTATATTATTAAGTATATTATTAAACTATATTATTAAACTATATTATTAAGTATATTATTAAGTATATTATTAAACTATATTATTAAAGTATATTATTAAACTATATTATTAAACTATATTATTAACTATATTATTAAAGTATATTATTAAAGTATATTATTAAGTATATTATTAAACTATATTATTAAAGTATATTATTAAAGTATATTATTAAACTATATTATTAAACTATATTATTAAACTATATTATTAAAGTATATTATTAAACTATATTATTAAGTATATTATTAAACTATATTATTAAAGTATATTATTAAACTATAGTATAAAGTATATTATTAAAGTATATTATTAAAGTATATTATTAAAGTATATTATTAAAGTATATTATTAAACTATATTATTAAGTATATTATTAAAGTATATTATTAAAGTATATTATTAAACTATATTATTAAGTATATTATTAAGTATATTATTAAAGTATATTATTAAACTATATTATTAACTATATTATTAAAGTATATTATTAAAGTATATTATTAAACTATATTATTAAACTATATTATTAAGTATATTATTAAAGTATATTATTAAACTATATTATTAAGTATATTATTAAGTATATTATTAAACTATATTATTAAACTATATTATTAAGTATATTATTAAAGTATATTATTAAAGTATAGTATTCAACTATATTATTAAAGTATATTATTAAAGTATATTATTAAACTATATTATTAAACTATATTATTAAAGTATATTATTAAACTATATTATTAAAGTATATTATTAAGTATATTATTAAACTATATTATTAAAGTATATTATTAAAGTATATTATTAAAGTATATTATTAAAGTATATTATTAAAGTATATTATTAAAGTATATTATTAAACTATATTATTAAGTATATTATTAAACTATATTATTAAACTATATTATTAAGTATATTATTAAACTATATTATTAAAGTATATTATTAAACTATATTATTAAAGTATATTATTAAGTATATTATTAAACTATATTATTAAACTATATTATTAAGTATATTATTAAGTATATTAAAGTATATTATTAAAGTATATTATTAAAGTATATTATTAAGTATATTATTAAGTATATTATTAAAGTATATTATTAAAGTATATTATTAAAGTATATTATTAAGTATATTATTAAAGTATATTATTAAAGTATATTATTAAAGTATATTATTAAGTATATTATTAAGTATATTATTAAGTATATTATTAAACTATATTATTAAACTATATTATTAAGTATATTATTAAAGTATATTATTAAAGTATATTATTAAACTATATTATTAAACTATATTATTAAGTATATTATTAAAGTATATTATTAAAGTATATTATTAAGTATATTATTAAGTATATTATTAAAGTATATTTTTTAAAGTATATTATTAAAGTATATTATTAAAGTATATTATTAAACTATATTATTAAGTATATTATTAAACTATATTATTAAACTATAATTTTATTAAGTATATTATTAAACTATATTATTAAAGTATATTATTAAAGTATATTATTAAAGTATATTATTAAAGTATATTATTAAAGTATATTATTAAGTATATTATTAAACTATATTATTAAAGTATATTAATAAAGTATATTAATAAACTATATTATTAAAGTATATTATTAAAGTATATTATTAAACTATAGTATTAAAGTATATTATTAAACTATATTATTAAAGTATATTATTAAACTATATTATTAAACTATATTATTAAAGTATATTATTAAAGTATATTATTAAAGTATATTATTAAAGTATATTATTAAAGTATATTATTAAACTATATTATTAAAGTATATTATTAAACTATATTATTAAGTATATTATTAAACTATATTATTAAACTATATTATTAAAGTATATTTTTAAAGTATATTATTATTATTAAAGTATATTATTAAACTATATTATTCAACTATATTATTAAACTATATTATTAAAGTATATTATTAAACTATAGTATTAAAGTATATTATTAAACTATATTATTAAGTATATTATTAAACTATATTATTAAGTATATTATTAAGTATATTAATAAAGTATATTATTAAACTATATTATTAAGTACATTATTAAACTATATTATTCAACTATATTATTAAAGAATATTATTAAAGTATATTATTAAACTATATTATTAAAGTATATTATTAAAGTATATTATTAAAGTATATTATTAAGTATATTATTAAAGTATATTATTAAAGTATATTATTAAAGTATATTATTAAAGTATATTATTAAGTATATTATTAAAGTATATTATTAAAGGATATTATTAAAGGATATTATTCAACTATATTATTAAGTATATTATTAAAGTATATTATTAAACTATATTATTAAGTATATTATTAAGTATATTATTAAAGTATATTATTAAACTATATTATTAACTATATTATTAAAGTATATTATTAAAGTATATTATTCAACTATATTATTAAAGTATATTATTAAAGTATATTATTAAAGTATATTATTAAACTATATTATTAAAGTATATTATTAAAGTATATTATTAAAGTATATTATTAAAGTATATTATTAAAGTATATTATTAAGTATATTATTAAACTATATTATTAAGTATATTATTAAGTATATTATTAAAGTATATTATTAAAGTATATTATTAACTATATTATTAAAGTATATTATTAAAGTATATTATTCAACTATATTATTAAAGTATATTATTAAAGTATATTATTAAACTATATTATTCAACTATATTATTAAAGTATATTATTAAAGTATATTATAAACTATATTATTAAAGTATATTATTAAAGTATATTATTAAACTATATTATTAAACTATATTATTAAAGTATATTATTAAGTATATTATTAAACTATATTATTAAACTATATTATTAAACTATATTATTAAGTATATTATTAAGTATATTAAAGTATATTAAAGTATATTATTAAAGTATATTATTAAAGTATATTATTAAAGTATATTATTAAAGTATATTATTAAGTATATTATTAAGTATATTTTTAAAGTATATTATTAAAGTATATTATTAAGTATATTATTAAGTATATTATTAAAGTATATTATTAAACTATATTATTAACTATATTATTAAAGTATATTATTAAAGTATATTATTAAAGTATATTATTCAACTATATTATTAAAGTATATTATTAAAGTATATTATTAAACTATATTATTAAAGTATATTATTCAAGTATATTATTAAAGTATATTATTAAAGTATATTATTAAACTATATTATTAAAGTATATTATTAAACTATATTATTAAAGTATATTATTAAGTGTATTATTAAACTATATTATTAAACTATATTATTAAGTATATTATTAAGTATATTAAAGTATATTATTAAATTATATTATTAAAGTATATTATTAAAGTATATTATTAAAGTATATTATTAAGTATATTATTAAGTATATTATTAAAGTATATTATTAAAGTATATTATTAAAGTATATTATTAAAGTATATTATTAAGTATATTATTAAAGTATATTATTAAAGTATATTATTAAAGTATATTATTAAGTATATTTTTAAGTATATTATTAAGTATATTATTAAGTATATTATTAAACTATATTATTAAGTATATTATTAAACTATATTATTAAAGTATATTATTAAACTATATTATTAAACTATATTATTAAGTATATTATTAAAGTATATTATTAAAGTATATTATTAAACTATATTATTAAGTATATTATTAAACTATATTATTAAAGTATATTAATAAAGTATATTAATACACTATATTATTAAACTATATTATTAAAGTATATTATTAAAGTATATTATTAAAGTATATTATTAAGTATATTATTAAACTATATTATTAAAGTATATTATTAAAGTATATTATTCAAGTATATTATTAAACTATATTATTAAACTATATTATTAAACTATATTATTAAAGTATATTATTAAACTATATTATTAAGTATATTATTAAACTATATTATTAAACTATATTATTAAGTATATTATTAAAGTATATTATTAAAGTATATTATTAAGTATATTATTAAGTATATTATTAAAGTATATTATTAAAGTATATTATTAAAGTATATTATTCAAGTATATTATTAAACTATATTATTAAACTATATTATTAAAGTATATTATTAAACTATATTATTAAGTATATTATTAAACTATATTATTAAACTATATTATTAAGTATATTATTAAAGTATATTATTAAAGTATATTATTAAGTATATTATTAAGTATATTATTAAAGTATATTTTTTAAAGTATATTATTAAAGTATATTATTAAAGTATATTATTAAACTACATTATTAAAGTATATTATTAAAGTATATTATTAAACTATATTATTAAAGTATATTATTAAACTATATTATTAAAGTATATTATTAAACTATATTATTAAACTATATTATTAAACTATATTATTAAACTATATTATTAAAGTATATTATTAAACTATATTATTAAGTATATTATTAAAGTATATTATTAAAGTATATTATTAAACTATATTATTAAAGTATATTATTAAACTATATTATTAAGTATATTATTAAACTATATTATTAAAGTATATTATTAAACTATATTATTAAACTATAGTATAAAGTATATTATTAAAGTATATTATTAAAGTATATTATTAAAGTATATTATTAAAGTATATTATTAAACTATATTATTAAACTATATTATTAAAGTATATTATTAAACTATATTATTAAACTATATTATTAAGTATATTATTAAACTATATTATTAAAGTATATTATTAAACTATATTATTAAAGTATATTATTAAACTATATTATTAAGTATGTTATTAAACTATATTATTAAAGTATATTATTAAACTATAGTATAAAGTATATTATTAAAGTATATTATTAAAGTATATTATTAAAGTATATTATTAAAGTATATTATTAAAGTATATTATTAACTATATTATTAAAGTATATTATTAAAGTATATTATTAAACTATATTATTAAACTATATTATTAAGTATATTATTAAACTATATTATTAAACTATATTATTAAACTATATTATTAAGTATATTATTAAGTATATTATTAAACTATATTATTAAACTATATTATTAAGTATATTATTAAAGTATATTATTAAAGTATATTATTAAAGTATATTATTCAACTATATTATTAAAGTATATTATTAAAGTATATTATTAAACTATATTATTAAACTATATTATTAAACTATATTATTAAAGTATATTATTAAGTATATTATTAAACTATATTATTAAACTATATTATTAAAGTATATTATTAAACTATATTATTAAAGTATATTATTAAAGTATATTATTAAAGTATATTATTAAAGTATATTATTAAACTATATTATTAAGTATATTATTAAACTATATTATTAAGTATATTATTAAACTATATTATTAAAGTATATTATTAAAGTATATTATTAAACTATATTATTCAACTATATTATTAAAGTATATTATTAAAGTATATTATTAAAGTATATTATTAAACTATATTATTAAACTATATTATTAAACTATATTATTAAACTATATTATTAAACTATATTATTAAGTATATTATTAAACTATATTATTAAAGTATATTATTAAGTATATTATTAAAGTATATTATTAAAGTATATTATTTAAGTATATTATTAAAGTATATTATTAAACTATATTATTAAACTATATTATTAAACTAAATTATTAAAGTATATTATTAAGTATATTATTAAAGTATATTATTAAAGTATATTATTAAACTATATTATTAAAGTATATTATTAAAGTATATTATTAAACTATATTATTAAACTATATTATTCAAGTATATTATTAAACTATATTATTAAAGTATATTATTAAAGTATATTATTAAAGTATATTGTTAAGTATATTATTAAAGTATATTATTAAACTATATTATTAAACTATATTATTAAACTATATTATTAAACTATATTATTAAACTATATTATTAAACTATAGTATAAAGTATATTATTAAAGTATATTATTAAAGTATATTATTAAACTATATTATTAAACTATATTATTAAGTATATTATTAAACTATATTATTAAACTATATTATTAAAGTATATTATTAAAGTATATTATTAAAGTATATTATTAAACTATATTATTAAGTATATTATTAAACTATATTATTAAAGTATATTAATAAAGTATATTATTAAAGTATATTATTAAAGTATATTATTAAAGTATATTATTAAACTATATTATTAACTCATAGAATGCTGAAAGCGTTTTTAAACGTTTTATTATAGCCAAGCGCAAGAAGCGCATAACGTTTTTATACGTTTTATGGTCCAAAAAACGTTTTTTTATTGATTACTATAGTTCAACTATATTTGCGCCCGGACAGCAAAAAAAGCAGCACCGATCGGATCTACAACCCTCCGATGGCGTCATCCGACCGAAAGTTATAAAAAGGGCAGGATGCCCTGCACCCCTTGTGGGAGTAGGTAGTATTTGTGGAGACACGTTGACATCGGTTTGGTTTTGAGCAGTGCAGTTTGAGTGAGTTTTTTGAGCAATCGTCCATTTAGTTTAGTACATTTAGATCACATAGTCGTCCATTTAGTATATATTATTAGATTAGTTTATTATTATATAGGTATAGTTTAGTCTTTAGTCCGTCCGTTTAGTCTTTAGTTGTCCGTTTAGTAGTCCGTCCGTTTAGAGTAGTATACGTCCTTTAGCATACGTCCATAGTATAGGCCACGTTAGTTAGTTTTTTCCAGTTAGGTTTTGTTTTTAGTTAGTAGTAATAGTAGGATTTAGGGATCAGTGTTCAGTGTTCAGTGTTTTGTTCGTTTTGTCAGTCTAGTGAAGTGTAGTAGTGTTAGTTTAGTGAACTGTTTGTCTGTGTCTCCCGTTTACCCTTTCCCCGCGTCTAGTCGTTGTCCGTCGCCATTTTGCGACATGCCACGCAGGCGCCCCCCATGTCCCGGTCCCGGTCAGCCCTCGATCGCCGAGTGGCTTATGGCCAACAAGGTGGAGGACGAGACCGACTCGGAACCAGAGGCCTCTGGTTTCGAGCAGGACACCCAGGCTGGCCCTAGCCTGCAGCAGCCTTTGGAGGCAGATGTGCCGGCGGCGGCGGTCCCCCTTCCACCACCACGTCGGTCGTCCCGCGTTGCAGCGGCTGCTGCGGTAGCTCCTCCGCCGTCTCCCGTCACTCTCTCCCCGGGAGAAAGTGATCAGGAGGACGAGGAGGATGTTGTCGATTTTGAGGACGACTGGAGCCCCACCAGGGAAGACCTGGACGAGTACGACCAGGAAGGCGGTAAGAAAGAACCTCCATTTTACAATTTTACTGTGGACCTATGCCACGTTAGTTTTTATTTTTTATCAATTGTTGTATGCCACGTTAGTTTACTGCTAAGCTAAATACTGAATCGCTAAATACTGAATCGCGTTTTGTTACTGTACTTTCTCTTTCTGAGTGAATCCCTGAGACCCTGTTGCATCTGAATCAAATAATTATAAGACGAAAATATCTAATGTATTGTTAGCGTGCGTCTGTCTGTGTGTCTGTCCCGCTGTTACTGTATAGAAATAAATTATTTGCATTATGTAACATCTGCACGACATATAAAAAAATGCATCCCATTCATCCATCCCATCCCATCCCACCAGCGGCAGTCTGATTCTAAACTATTGTTAGCTTGAATATAATGTCACGCATGCTAGCATCCCATCATTGTGATGTAGGGATGACTGGATGCTAGCATGCTAATAGTACATGCGCATGCTAGCATCCCATCCCATGATGGAGGGATGACTGCCGAGTCATCCCTCCATCATGGGATGGGATGCTAGCATGCGTGACATTATATTCAAGCTAACAATAGTTTAGAATCAGACTGCCGCTGGTGGGATGGGATGGGATGGATGAATGGGATGCATTTTTTTATATGTCGTGCAGATGTTACATAATGCAAATGATTTATTTCTATACAGTAACAGCGGGACAGACACACAGACAGACGCACGCTAACAATACATTAGATATTTTCGTCTTATAATTATTTGATTCAGATGCAACAGGGTCTCAGGGATTCACTCACAGTAGATTAGAAAGTACAGTAACAAAACGCGATTCAGTATTTAGCTAACAATAGTTTAGAATGTGATCATAGTTTACTACACACTACATCCAGTACAATGTAAATTCATTTTCACAATGCAAACGCATGTACTATTGTAGTGACATAGTCATCCCTCCATCTCAGACTGCCGCTGGTGGGATGGGATGGGATGCATGGATGATTTTTTTTATATTGTCGTGCAGATGTTACATAATCCAAATCATTTATTTCTATACAGTAACAGCGGGACAGACACACAGACAGACAGACATGATCTGCAGGGTCTCAGCTGCGAACGCAGCTCGTACACATGTCTATCTGTCTGTCTGTGTGTCTGTCCCGCTGTTACTGTATATGTGGACCTGGCCCCTTTTGTGCCCATATATGGAGCCGAGTGATTCACAAATCACTCGGCTCCATATATGGGCACAAAGGGGACACACACAGACAGACAGACAGACAGACATGATCTGCTAGGTCTCATAGTAAGTGAATACATTGTAATATTGATTATGTTTTCAGGCATGTCAGACCACGAGTCAGACTCAGACAAGTGGCTTTCAGACTCAGACGAGGAGATGGGTGAGTCTGCCCAGGCACCCCATGGAGGTATGAGAACAAAATGTTCTACATTTTCATTCAAACACTTCGATTATAGCACTATATATGTACTATATGATATGCATGCGTGTTCCTGCTCATTCTGTCCGTACCTTATTGACTTAGTGTTATATTGGCCTCAGCTGCCTGACATTTTTCCTGACAGTTTTCTGTTTTCATGTCATGGTTATCAATATGGTTATGCAGAAAGGTTGTCACTGAGTCAGGTCAGGCAGCTGAGGCCATATAATAACACTAAGTCGATAAGATACAATAGATTTCATGTACACATTTTGATAATATTACTGTGATATAATTTCAGCCCTGTCTGATGATGACCACCACCAGCCTTCCAGAAGTGCTGCTGCCGTTCCACACGGATGGGGTGAGTTTAGAATGTGATCATAGTTTACTACACACTACATCCAGTACAATGTAAATTCAATTTCACAATGCAAACACATGTACTATTGTAGTGACATTATATTCAGGCTAACAATATCTGCATTTGATACCTGTGCTTATTGTAAGTCTCTTCAATAGAATTGATATGATGTACATATTTTGATATTTTACTGTGATTTTTATTTCAGCCATATCTGATTCTGATGACCCATTATCACAGCCATTGTCCAGGGCTGCTGCTGCCGTTTCACACGGACAGGGTGAGTTTAGCATGTGATACCAGTTTACTACGCACCACATTCAATTACAATGTCAATTCAATTTCACAATGCAAACACATGTACTCTTGTACTGACATTCTATGCAGGCTAACATGCTAACAATATCTGCATTTTATATCTGTGCTTATTGTAACTAAGTCACTTAGATAAAATTGATTTGATGTACATATTTTGATATGGGATTTCATTTCAGCAGATGACATTGACCGGCCATCACCCTTTGATGATGCTGCTGCT
Organism: Protomyctophum bolini; assembly: GCF_963924005.1. Classification (NCBI taxonomy): domain Eukaryota; kingdom Metazoa; phylum Chordata; class Actinopteri; order Myctophiformes; family Myctophidae; genus Protomyctophum; species Protomyctophum bolini. Next base: position 83,088 of record NW_027665363.1, on the reverse strand, counting down.
GGTTTGGGTGAGTTTTGCATGTGACCCTAGTTTACTATGCACCACATTTGATTATAAATGTAAATTTACTATGACAGTACTTTTACTTTATGACAGTACAGTAAATGAAGGCTAACTACATGTGCTTGGACCTAAATGCCTGAATTGATCTACATTTCAGACACGCTGTTTCTGGATGATGGTGAACGGCCATCAACCAGTTCTGCAGAGCCTGTTGCCAGCGAGCTCGGTGAGACTTATTTTGAGAATCAGATTTATTGTCACATCACAGGTTTACAGAGTAAAAAAAGTGTGAGCATAGCAGCAAATGTATACAGTACTACACAAATAAAAATGTATTTTATGGTAATTTTGTACATGTATATGTGTTTATAATGTAGCTGGTGACCGTCCAGCTGAGGCAGCCTCTGAGTGGTCTGATGTTGGCTGGAAACCCCACCACATCCCCTTCACCGCCGACCCGGGTGCCCACTATGATCCACTGACAGCAGACAGTGCCCCGTGGGAGTTCTTCCAGCTCTTCCTGACAGATGAGTTGCTGGCGGACATCGTGGTCCAAACCAACCTCTATGCGAAGTTGGTTTATGATAAGGTAAAATTATGTAATTTAGATGGCATATTATGTAGACATGGCATTCTATAGTGTATACTTACGGTACTAGAAAACCGAGCACCACTTTTTTTGAGTGGTGCAAGTATGTTACTTATTTATACCAGTAAGGGGCGCCAGAAACGGAGAGAGGGGTAGTGCTGTGTTTTTTTTAGCAACACTTTTTTTTTTTCTTTGAGTGGTGCAGTGATTCAACCACTCCTATAGGCAGCTATGTGTGTCCCTGGGTTTGTCTGTGCCACATGGTAACTCTGTCATTTCTCAACCATTTTGGACACGGGGCGGCTCGCCGGAACCGGGCCGGCCGCCTGGCCGCATTCCGGCACCACTCACTTCACGATGGTGTGATTTTTTTTTTTTGGAAATTTGATATATATATATATTTTTTTTTTTATATATATATACACCTTTCCTTTTTTTTTTTTTTTTTTTTTTTTTTTTCTTTCCCCTTCCTTTTATCTATATACTAAATGTCAATTTTAAATTGTAGGTCCCTGTCGAGCAGGTCCACTCGAGAATGTGGCGGTGGAGAGAGGTCACCTTAACGGAGCTCAAGAACTTTCTGGCGCTCTACTTTCTGACCGGCATCATAAAGTTGCCCCGCCTGGAGCTGTACTGGAGCACCGACGAGGTTCTTTCAACCCCCTTTTTCAACCGGACCATGGCCCGTGACCGGTTCCAGTTGCTGCTAAGAGTGATTCATTTTTCAGACAATGCGGCAGGGGACCCGGCGGACAGGCTGCACAAGGTGAGGCCAGTGTTGGACTACTTGTTGGCCAAATTCAAGGACATGTTCACACCAGCACAGAACATCTCTATAGATGAGGGAATGATGCTCTGGAGAGGTAGGTTGGCCTTCAGGGTTTACAACCCCCTTAAGCCGATCAAGTATGGCCTGAAGTCGTACATACTTTGTGACAGCAAGACAGGTTACTGCTATAGCCTTAAACCCTATGTAGGGCAAAAGTCGCCCTTGATTCCGACAGTTGAACACCTGATGGCTGACTTGGCACATCAGGGTTACATATTGTATATGGACAATTATTATAACAGTGTAAAAATGTGCAATAATCTTAGACGGTTGGGAACGCATGTCTGTGGGACTCTAAGGAAAAACCGGGGAGAACCTCCTGCCATTAGAGATGTTACCCTCAGCCAGCTGGCACCTGGAGAACGGATAATGCGCCATAAAGATAATGTAATGATAATTGCATGGCGGGACAAAAACATTGTCAGGGTTCTGTCAACTGTACATGACAACAAGATGGTCACGGTCCTGGAGAGGGAAAAGGGGAGGGCGGTCCGACGAGAGCTCATAAAGCCTCAATCCATTGCAGCGTACAACCAGTACATGAACGGGGTCGATAAATTAGACCAGATGATCTCATATTACCCGTTTACACGCAGAACATTCAAGTGGACTAAAAAGTTTATCATGTATTTGTTCAGCATTGCTATGTATAATGCTTTCTGTCTCTTCAAAATCGCCACAAGGGGCACCCCCAAAAGAAAGACTCTGTTATCGTTCCTGGTCAGCATCATCAAGGAATGGGGCAACTTGCGGGAGGTTCAGGTGGGTGCAGAGGGGGAGGTGGGTGCAGAGGGGGGGGAGCAGATGGGAGAGCCGCTGGGTGCAGTGGGGGGGGAGGAAGCCCCTGGAGAGCCGCTGGGTGCAGTGGGGGGGGAGGAAGCCCCTGGAGAGCCGCTGGGTGCAGTGGGGGGGGGGGGGAGCCCCAAGAGCCCAAAGGTCAGCGAGGGTGGGTGCAGTGGGGGGATCCTCTAGGCCACCACGCAGAGACCCTGACAGCAGGCTGTCAGGGCTGCTTAGAAACCATGAGCTGATTAGAATCCCCAAAGCCCCAGGCAGCCGCAAAAAGACACCCCAAAGGCGGTGTCGGGTTTGCAGCGTTCCGGGTCAGCGGCATGAGACGAGCTTCATGTGCAAAGCCTGTGGGGTGCCCCTGCATAGTGGTACTTGTTACCACAAGTACCACACCAGTAGGTTGTACAAGGTTTAATTTAGTTGTGTTTTTTTATGTTTATTTTGACTGAACTTTATATTGTTGTGTTTTTTATGTTTATTTTGACTGAACTTTATATTGTGTATTTTGTGTATTTGTGTATTTTTGTGTATTTTTGTGTATTTTTTGTGTATTTGTGTATTTTGTACGATTATTGCAGTAACTGAAGCAGTAATTGAAGTTTACAGACAACTGTAAAAAGGTTTACATGACTTTCTGCCTCAATCCGTACATAGTGAAAAGAATATGGGACAAGACAGAGTTTCACCGCTCACTTCACAGGGGTGTGATTTTTATTATTACAGTAGAAGTTCACAGACCAAACTGTAAATGGGTTTACATGACTCAGTCCGTATATCCGTGTAGCGAGCTGTAGTGAATACGTAGAGAACAGAGTTGCACCGCTCACTTCACAGGGGTGTGATTTTTATTATTACAGTAGAAAATAAACGTACCAAACATACCAAACTGCAAATAAAAGGTTTACATGACTTTCTGCCTCAGTCCGTATATAGTGAACAGAGTTGCACCGCTCACTTCACATGGGTGTGATTTTTATTATTACAGTAGAAGTTCACAGACCAAACTAAATGGGTTTACATGACTTTCTGCCTCAGTCCGTATATAGTGAACAGAGTTGCACCGCTCACTTCACAGGGGTGTGATTTTTATTATTACAGTAGAAGTTTACAGACAACTGTAAAAAGGTTTACATGACTTTCTGCCTCAATCCGTACATAGTGCAAAGAATATGGGACAAGACAGAGTTTCACCGCTCACTTCACAGGGGTGTGATTTTTATTATTACAGTAGAAGTTCACAGACCAAACTGTAAATGGGTTTACATGACTCAGTCCGTATATCCGTGTAGCGAGCTGTAGTGAATACGTAGAGAACAGAGTTGCACCGCTCACTTCACAGGGGTGTGATTTTTATTATTACAGTAGAAGTTTACAGACAACTGTAAAAAGGTTTACATGACTTTCTGCCTCAATCCGTACATAGTGCAAAGAATATGGGACAAGACAGAGTTTCACCGCTCACTTCACAGGGGTGTGATTTTTATTATTACAGTAGAAGTTCACAGACCAAACTGAAAATGGGTTTACATGACTCAGTCCGTATATCCGTGTAGCGAGCTGTAGTGAATACGTAGAGAACAGAGTTGCACCGCTCACTTCACAGGGGTGTGATTTTTATTATTACAGTAGAAGTTCACAGACCAAACTGTAAATGGGTTTACATGACTCAGTCCGTATATCCGTGTAGCGAGCTGTAGTGAATACGTAGAGAACAGAGTTGCACCGCTCACTTCACAGGGGTGTGATTTTTATTATTACAGTAGAAGTTTACAGACAACTGTAAAAAGGTTTACATGACTTTCTGCCTCAATCCGTACATAGTGAAAAGAATATGGGACAAGACAGAGTTTCACCGCTCACTTCACAGGGGTGTGATTTTTATTATTACAGTAGAAGTTCACAGACCAAACTGTAAATGGGTTTACATGACTCAGTCCGTATATCCGTGTAGCGAGCTGTAGTGAATACGTAGAGAACAGAGTTGCACCGCTCACTTCACAGGGGTGTGATTTTTATTATTACAGTAGAAGTTCACAGACCAAACTGTAAATGGGTTTACATGACTCAGTCCGTATATCCGTGTAGCGAGCTGTAGTGAATACGTAGAGAACAGAGTTGCACCGCACACTTCACAGGGGTGTGATTTTTATTATTACAGTAGAAGTTCACAGACCAAACTGTAAATGGGTTTACATGACTCATACTATATAGTATGTATATGTTGCTATAGGCCTTATTTTGTGAATATTGAGCAGTTCAGGTCCATGTCTTCTATGAAGTTATCTCTGGTGGGCACAAGCTGAATTCAATGACCAATTACTGTCAAAACTGTATATGTGTACAATGTGTACTGTTTTCCTCCTAAAAGTAGACATTCAGGGCTTTCATTCGGTATATGGTTTGTATAGGATATTATTTGTGCTCAATTTTATATCGGTCTTTTGAACTAAAAAAACTGAACTGAAATGTCTGTCAACTTCAGGCCTCCATATCTCTGTTGTTTTTTTTCACGAGCAGCGTGCAGGCAAAAGCAGGTGTTAGAAAAAGGTCAATATCTCCAGAATGGAAGATGGTAGAATCATAATTTTTTTTTTTTAAATTAGTGGACAAGTTGGGCTTTCTTTTGATTTATGCGGTGTGATTCTCGCTATAAGAGGCCCCTCGCTGTGGGCCCCCCAAAAAGCTCAAAAAGCCCATGTTAAGCCTTCAGCACCAGTAAGCCTTGGTCCGCTAGAACCTGTAGCAGTCTATGTGTTAAGTATATTATTAAACTATATTATTAAAGTATATTATTAAACTATATTAATAAAGTATATTATTAAAGTATATTATTAAACTATATTATTAAACTATATTATTAAACTATATTATTAAACTATATTATTAAACTATAGTATTAAAGTATATTATTAAACTATATTATTAAAGTATATTATTAAACTATATTATTAAGTATATTATTAAACTATATTATTAAACTATAGTATTAAACTATATTATTAAACTATATTATTAAGTATATTATTAAACTATATTATTAAAGTATAGTATTAAAGTATATTTTTAAAGTATATTATTAAACTATATTATTAAACTATATTATTAAACTATATTATTAAACTATATTATTAAGTATATTATTAAACTATATTATTAAACTATATTATTAAACTATAGTATTAAACTATATTATTAAACTATATTATTAAGTATATTATTAAAGTATATTATTAAACTATATTATTAAACTATATTATTAAAGTATATTTTTAAAGTATATTATTAAACTATATTATTAAAGTATATTATTAAAGTATATTATTAAACTATATTATTCAACTATATTATTAAAGTATATTATTAAAGTATATTATTAAAGTATATTATTAAACTATATTATTAAACTATATTATTAAACTATATTATTAAGTATATTATTAAACTATATTATTAAAGTATATTATTAAGTATATTATTAAACTATATTATTAAAGTATATTATTAAAGTATATTATTAAACTATATTATTAAAGTATATTATTAAAGTATATTATTAAAGTATATTATTAAACTATATTATTAAACTATATTATTAAACTATATTATTAAACTATATTATTAAACTATATTATTAAACTATATTATTAAACTATATTATTAAACTATATTATTAAACTATAGTATAAAGTATATTATTAAAGTATATTATTAAAGTATATTATTAAACTATATTATTAAAGTATATTATTAAGTATATTATTAAACTATATTATTAAACTATATTATTACAGTATATTATTAAACTATATTATTAAAGTATATTATTAAAGTATATTATTAAACTATATTATTAAGTATATTATTAAACTATATTATTAAAGTATATTAATAAAGTATATTATTAAAGTATATTATTAAAGTATATTATTAAACTATATTATTAAGTATATTATTAAACTATATTATTAAAGTATATTATTAAACTATATTAATAAAGTATATTATTAAAGTATATTATTAAAGTATATTATTAAAGTATATTATTAAACTATATTATTAAACTATATTATTAAACTATATTATTAAACTATAGTATTAAAGTATATTATTAAACTATATTATTAAAGTATATTATTAAACTATATTATTAAGTATATTATTAAACTATATTATTAAAGTATATTAATAAAGTATATTATTAAAGTATATTATTAAAGTATATTATTAAACTATATTATTAAGTATATTATTAAACTATATTATTAAAGTATATTATTAAACTATATTAATAAAGTATATTATTAAAGTATATTATTAAAGTATATTATTAAAGTATATTATTAAACTATATTATTAAACTATATTATTAAACTATATTATTAAACTATAGTATTAAAGTATATTATTAAACTATAGTATTAAAGTATATTATTAAACTATATTATTAAACTATATTATTAAACTATATTATTAAAGTATATTATTAAGTATATTATTAAAGTATATTATTAAAGTATATTATTAAAGTATATTATTAAAGTATATTATTAAAGTATATTATTAAAGTATATTATTAAAGTATATTATTAAAGTATATTATTAAACTATATTATTAAAGTATATTATTAAAGTATATTATTAAAGTATATTATTAAGTATATTATTAAAGTATATTATTAAAGTATATTATTAAAGTATATTATTAAAGTATATTATTAAACTATATTATTAAACTATATTATTAAACTATATTATTAAACTATAGTATAAAGTATATTATTAAAGTATATTATTAAAGTATATTATTAAACTATATTATTAAAGTATATTATTAAGTATATTATTAAACTATATTATTAAACTATATTATTACAGTATATTATTAAACTATATTATTAAAGTATATTATTAAAGTATATTATTAAACTATATTATTAAGTATATTATTAAACTATATTATTAAAGTATATTAATAAAGTATATTATTAAAGTATATTATTAAAGTATATTATTAAACTATATTATTAAGTATATTATTAAACTATATCATTAAAGTATATTATTAAACTATATTAATAAAGTATATTATTAAAGTATATTATTAAAGTATATTATTAAAGTATATTATTAAACTATATTATTAAACTATATTATTAAACTATATTATTAAACTATAGTATTAAAGTATATTATTAAAGTATATTATTAAACTATATTATTAAAGTATATTATTAAGTATATTATTAAACAGTAAAAAGGCCTGGTTCACTTTTGCTTAGCTTAGTCTGTAACTTGAAAACTATGTACCGTATGGCCCTATAAACTGTGTTGGGATGAAAGCTAGCCACTTTGAGCAATGTGGGAAGTGCTGGGGCAGTTTGGGACAACAGGGCCAAAATGTCACTTTCACAGTCCCAAAGTGCCATTTTCACAGTAAAAAGGCCTGGTTCACTTTTGCTTAGCTTAGTCTGTAACTTGAAAACTATGTACCGTATGGCCCTATAAACTGTGTTTGGATGAAAGCTAGCCACTTTGAGCAATGTGGGAAGTGCTGGGGCAGTTTGGGACAACAGGGCCAAAATGTCACTTTCACAGTCCCAAAGTGCCATTTTCACAGTAAAAAGGCCTGGTTCACTTTTGCTTAGCTTAGTCTGTAACTTGAAAACTATGTACCGTATGGCCCTATAAACTGTGTTGGGATGAAAGCTAGCCACTTTGAGCAATGTGGGAAGTGCTGGGGCAGTTTGGGACAACAGGGCCAAAATGTCACTTTCACAGTCCCAAAGTGCCGTTTTCACAGTAAAAAGGCCTGGTTCACTTTTGCTTAGCTTAGTCTGTAACTTGAAAACTATGTACCGTATGGCCCTATAAACTGTGTTGGGATGAAAGCTAGCCACTTTGAGCAATGTGGGAAGTGCTGGGGCAGTTTGGGACAACAGGGCCAAAATGTCACTTTCACAGTCCCAAAGTGCCATTTTCACAGTAAAAAGGCCTGGTTCACTTTTGCTTAGCTTAGTCTGTAACTTGAAAACTATGTACCGTATGGCCCTATAAACTGTGTTGGGATGAAAGCTAGCCACTTTGAGCAATGTGGGAAGTGCTGGGGCAGTTTGGGACAACAGGGCCAAAATGTCACTTTCACAGTCCCAAAGTGCCATTTTCACAGTAAAAAGGCCTGGTTCACTTTTGCTTAGCTTAGTCTGTAACTTGAAAACTATGTACCGTATGGCCCTATAAACTGTGTTGGGATGAAAGCTAGCCACTTTGAGCAATGTGGGAAGTGCTGGGGCAGTTTGGGACAACAGGGCCAAAATGTCACTTTCACAGTCCCAAAGTGCCGTTTTCACAGTAAAAAGGCCTGGTTCACTTTTGCTTAGCTTAGTCTGTAACTTGAAAACTATGTACCGTATGGCCCTATAAACTGTGTTGGGATGAAAGCTAGCCACTTTGAGCAATGTGGGAAGTGCTGGGGCAGTTTGGGACAACAGGGCCAAAACCCTAACCCTAACCCTAACCCTTTCACAGTCCCAAAGTGCCATTTTCACAGTAAAAAAAAAAAGATTCATTTTGCTTAGCTTAGTCTGTAACTTGAAAACTATGTACCGTATGGCCCTATAAACTGTGTTGGGATGAAAGCTAGCCACTTTGAGCAATGTGGGAAGTGCTGGGGCAGTTTGGGACAACAGGGCCAAAATGTCACTTTCACAGTCCCAAAGTGCCATTTTCACAGTAAAAAGGCCTGGTTCACTTTTGCTTAGCTTTGTCTGTAACTTGAAAACTATGTACCGTATGGCCCTATAAACTGTGTTGGGATGAAAGCTAGCCACTTTGAGCAATGTGGGAAGTGCTGGGGCAGTTTGGGACAACAGGGCCAAAATGTCACTTTCACAGTCCCAAAGTGCCATTTTCACAGTAAAAAGGCCTGGTTCACTTTTGCTTAGCTTAGTCTGTAACTTGAAAACTATGTACCGTATGGCCCTATAAACTGTGTTGGGATGAAAGCTAGCCACTTTGAGCAATGTGGGAAGTGCTGGGGCAGTTTGGGACAACAGGGCCAAAATGTCACTTTCACAGTCCCAAAGTGCCGTTTTCACAGTAAAAAGGCCTGGTTCACTTTTGCTTAGCTTAGTCTGTAACTTGAAAACTATGTACCGTATGGCCCTATAAACTGTGTTGGGATGAAAGCTAGCCACTTTGAGCAATGTGGGAAGTGCTGGGGCAGTTTGGGACAACAGGGCCAAAATGTCACTTTCACAGTCCCAAAGTGCCATTTTCACAGTAAAAAGGCCTGGTTCACTTTTGCTTAGCTTAGTCTGTAACTTGAAAACTATGTACCGTATGGCCCTATAAACTGTGTTGGGATGAAAGCTAGCCACTTTGAGCAATGTGGGAAGTGCTGGGGCAGTTTGGGACAACAGGGCCAAAATGTCACTTTCACAGTCCCAAAGTGCCATTTTCACAGTAAAAAGGCCTGGTTCACTTTTGCTTAGCTTAGTCTGTAACTTGAAAACTATGTACCGTATGGCCCTATAAACTGTGTTGGGATGAAAGCTAGCCACTTTGAGCAATGTGGGAAGTGCTGGGGCAGTTTGGGACAACAGGGCCAAAATGTCACTTTCACAGTCCCAAAGTGCCATTTTCACAGTAAAAAGGCCTGGTTCACTTTTGCTTAGCTTAGTCTGTAACTTGAAAACTATGTACCGTATGGCCCTATAAACTGTGTTGGGATGAAAGCTAGCCACTTTGAGCAATGTGGGAAGTGCTGGGGCAGTTTGGGACAACAGGGCCAAAATGTCACTTTCACAGTCCCAAAGTGCCGTTTTCACAGTAAAAAGGCCTGGTTCACTTTTGCTTAGCTTAGTCTGTAACTTGAAAACTATGTACCGTATGGCCCTATAAACTGTGTTGGGATGAAAGCTAGCCACTTTGAGCAATGTGGGAAGTGCTGGGGCAGTTTGGGACAACAGGGCCAAAATGTCACTTTCACAGTCCCAAAGTGCCGTTTTCACAGTAAAAAGGCCTGGTTCACTTTTGCTTAGCTTAGTCTGTAACTTGAAAACTATGTACCGTATGGCCCTATAAACTGTGTTGGGATGAAAGCTAGCCACTTTGAGCAATGTGGGAAGTGCTGGGGCAGTTTGGGACAACAGGGCCAAAATGTCACTTTCACAGTCCCAAAGTGCCATTTTCACAGTAAAAAGGCCTGGTTCACTTTTGCTTAGCTTAGTCTGTAACTTGAAAACTATGTACCGTATGGCCCTATAAACTGTGTTGGGATGAAAGCTAGCCACTTTGAGCAATGTGGGAAGTGCTGGGGCAGTTTGGGACAACAGGGCCAAAATGTCACTTTCACAGTCCCAAAGTGCCATTTTCACAGTAAAAAGGCCTGGTTCACTTTTGCTTAGCTTAGTCTGTAACTTGAAAACTATGTACCGTATGGCCCTATAAACTGTGTTGGGATGAAAGCTAGCCACTTTGAGCAATGTGGGAAGTGCTGGGGCAGTTTGGGACAACAGGGCCAAAACCCTAACCCTTTCACAGTCCCAAAGTGCCATTTTCACAGTAAAAAAAAAAGATTAATTTTGCTTAGCTTAGTCTGTAACTTGAAAACTATGTACCGTATGGCCCTATAAACTGTGTTGGGATGAAAGCTAGCCACTTTGAGCAATGTGGGAAGTGCTAGGGCAGTTTGGGACAACAGGGCCAAAACCCTAACCCTAACCCTAACCCTTTCACAGTCCCAAAGTGCCATTTTCACAGTAAAAAAAAAAAAAAAGATTCATTTAGCTTAGCTTAGTCTGTAACTTGAAAACTATGTACCGTATGGCCCTATAAACTGTGTTGGGATGAAAGCTAGCCACTTTGAGCAATGTGGGAAGTGCTGGGGCAGTTTGGGACAACAGGGCCAAAATGTCACTTTCACAGTCCCAAAGTGCCATTTTCACAGTAAAAAGGCCTGGTTCACTTTTGCTTAGCTTAGTCTGTAACTTGAAAACTATGTACCGTATGGCCCTATAAACTGTGTTGGGATGAAAGCTAGCCACTTTGATTAATGTGGGAAGTGCTGGGGCAGTTTGGGACAACAGGGCCAAAATGTCACTTTCACAGTCCCAAAGTGCCATTTTCACAGTAAAAAGGCCTGGTTCACTTTTGCTTAGCTTAGTCTGTAACTTGAAAACTATGTACCGTATGGCCCTATAAACTGTGTTGGGATGAAAGCTAGCCACTTTGAGCAATGTGGGAAGTGCTGGGGCAGTTTGGGACAACAGGGCCAAAATGTCACTTTCACAGTCCCAAAGTGCCGTTTTCACAGTAAAAAGGCCTGGTTCACTTTTGCTTAGCTTAGTCTGTAACTTGAAAACTATGTACCGTATGGCCCTATAAACTGTGTTGGGATGAAAGCTAGCCACTTTGAGCAATGTGGGAAGTGCTGGGGCAGTTTGGGACAACAGGGCCAAAACCCTAACCCTAACCCTAACCCTTTCACAGTCCCAAAGTGCCATTTTCACAGTAAAAAAAAAAAGATTCATTTTGCTTAGCTTAGTCTGTAACTTGAAAACTATGTACCGTATGGCCCTATAAACTGTGTTGGGATGAAAGCTAGCCACTTTGAGCAATGTGGGAAGTGCTGGGGCAGTTTGGGACAACAGGGCCAAAATGTCACTTTCACAGTCCCAAAGTGCCATTTTCACAGTAAAAAGGCCTGGTTCACTTTTGCTTAGCTTAGTCTGTAACTTGAAAACTATGTACCGTATGGCCCTATAAACTGTGTTGGGATGAAAGCTAGCCACTTTGAGCAATGTGGGAAGTGCTGGGGCAGTTTGGGACAACAGGGCCAAAACCCTAACCCTAACCCTAACCCTTTCACAGTCCCAAAGTGCCATTTTCACAGTAAAAAAAAAAAGATTCATTTTGCTTAGCTTAGTCTGTAACTTGAAAACTATGTACCGTATGGCCCTATAAACTGTGTTGGGATGAAAGCTAGCCACTTTGAGCAATGTGGGAAGTGCTGGGGCAGTTTGGGACAACAGGGCCAAAACCCTAACCCTAACCCCAACCCTTTCACAGTCCCAAAGTGCCATTTTCACAGTAAAAAAAAAAAGATTCATTTTGCTTAGCTTAGTCTGTAACTTGAAAACTATGTACCGTATGGCCCTATAAACTGTGTTGGGATGAAAGCTAGCCACTTTGAGCAATGTGGGAAGTGCTGGGGCAGTTTGGGACAACAGGGCCAAAATGTCACTTTCACAGTCCCAAAGTGCCATTTTCACAGTAAAAAGGCCTGGTTCACTTTTGCTTAGCTTAGTCTGTAACTTGAAAACTATGTACCGTATGGCCCTATAAACTGTGTTGGGATGAAAGCTAGCCACTTTGAGCAATGTGGGAAGTGCTGGGGCAGTTTGGGACAACAGGGCCAAAATGTCACTTTCACAGTCCCAAAGTGCCATTTTCACAGTAAAAAGGCCTGGTTCACTTTTGCTTAGCTTAGTCTGTAACTTGAAAACTATGTACCGTATGGCCCTATAAACTGTGTTGGGATGAAAGCTAGCCACTTTGAGCAATGTGGGAAGTGCTGGGGCAGTTTGGGACAACAGGGCCAAAATGTCACTTTCACAGTCCCAAAGTGCCGTTTTCACAGTAAAAAGGCCTGGTTCACTTTTGCTTAGCTTAGTCTGTAACTTGAAAACTATGTACCGTATGGCCCTATAAACTGTGTTGGGATGAAAGCTAGCCACTTTGAGCAATGTGGGAAGTGCTGGGGCAGTTTGGGACAACAGGGCCAAAATGTCACTTTCACAGTCCCAAAGTGCCGTTTTCACAGTAAAAAGGCCTGGTTCACTTTTGCTTAGCTTAGTCTGTAACTTGAAAACTATGTACCGTATGGCCCTATAAACTGTGTTGGGATGAAAGCTAGCCACTTTGAGCAATGTGGGAAGTGCTGGGGCAGTTTGGGACAACAGGGCCAAAATGTCACTTTCACAGTCCCAAAGTGCCGTTTTCACAGTAAAAAGGCCTGGTTCACTTTTGCTTAGCTTAGTCTGTAACTTGAAAACTATGTACCGTATGGCCCTATAAACTGTGTTGGGATGAAAGCTAGCCACTTTGAGCAATGTGGGAAGTGCTGGGGCAGTTTGGGACAACAGGGCCAAAATGTCACTTTCACAGTCCCAAAGTGCCATTTTCACAGTAAAAAGGCCTGGTTCACTTTTGCTTAGCTTAGTCTGTAACTTGAAAACTATGTACCGTATGGCCCTATAAACTGTGTTGGGATGAAAGCTAGCCACTTTGAGCAATGTGGGAAGTGCTGGGGCAGTTTGGGACAACAGGGCCAAAATGTCACTTTCACAGTCCCAAAGTGCCATTTTCACAGTAAAAAGGCCTGGTTCACTTTTGCTTAGCTTAGTCTGTAACTTGAAAACTATGTACCGTATGGCCCTATAAACTGTGTTGGGATGAAAGCTAGCCACTTTGAGCAATGTGGGAAGTGCTGGGGCAGTTTGGGACAACAGGGCCAAAACCCTAACCCTAACCCTTTCACAGTCCCAAAGTGCCATTTTCACAGTAAAAAAAAAAGATTAATTTTGCTTAGCTTAGTCTGTAACTTGAAAACTATGTACCGTATGGCCCTATAAACTGTGTTGGGATGAAAGCTAGCCACTTTGAGCAATGTGGGAAGTGCTAGGGCAGTTTGGGACAACAGGGCCAAAACCCTAACCCTAACCCTAACCCTTTCACAGTCCCAAAGTGCCATTTTCACAGTAAAAAAAAAAAAAAAGATTCATTTAGCTTAGCTTAGTCTGTAACTTGAAAACTATGTACCGTATGGCCCTATAAACTGTGTTGGGATGAAAGCTAGCCACTTTGAGCAATGTGGGAAGTGCTGGGGCAGTTTGGGACAACAGGGCCAAAATGTCACTTTCACAGTCCCAAAGTGCCATTTTCACAGTAAAAAGGCCTGGTTCACTTTTGCTTAGCTTAGTCTGTAACTTGAAAACTATGTACCGTATGGCCCTATAAACTGTGTTGGGATGAAAGCTAGCCACTTTGAGCAATGTGGGAAGTGCTGGGGCAGTTTGGGACAACAGGGCCAAAATGTCACTTTCACAGTCCCAAAGTGCCATTTTCACAGTAAAAAGGCCTGGTTCACTTTTGCTTAGCTTAGTCTGTAACTTGAAAACTATGTACCGTATGGCCCTATAAACTGTGTTGGGATGAAAGCTAGCCACTTTGAGCAATGTGGGAAGTGCTGGGGCAGTTTGGGACAACAGGGCCAAAATGTCACTTTCACAGTCCCAAAGTGCCGTTTTCACAGTAAAAAGGCCTGGTTCACTTTTGCTTAGCTTAGTCTGTAACTTGAAAACTATGTACCGTATGGCCCTATAAACTGTGTTGGGATGAAAGCTAGCCACTTTGAGCAATGTGGGAAGTGCTGGGGCAGTTTGGGACAACAGGGCCAAAACCCTAACCCTAACCCTTTCACAGTCCCAAAGTGCCATTTTCACAGTAAAAAAAAAAGATTAATTTTGCTTAGCTTAGTCTGTAACTTGAAAACTATGTACCGTATGGCCCTATAAACTGTGTTGGGATGAAAGCTAGCCACTTTGAGCAATGTGGGAAGTGCTAGGGCAGTTTGGGACAACAGGGCCAAAACCCTAACCCTAACCCTAACCCTTTCACAGTCCCAAAGTGCCATTTTCACAGTAAAAAAAAAAAAAAAGATTCATTTAGCTTAGCTTAGTCTGTAACTTGAAAACTATGTACCGTATGGCCCTATAAACTGTGTTGGGATGAAAGCTAGCCACTTTGAGCAATGTGGGAAGTGCTGGGGCAGTTTGGGACAACAGGGCCAAAATGTCACTTTCACAGTCCCAAAGTGCCATTTTCACAGTAAAAAGGCCTGGTTCACTTTTGCTTAGCTTAGTCTGTAACTTGAAAACTATGTACCGTATGGCCCTATAAACTGTGTTGGGATGAAAGCTAGCCACTTTGAGCAATGTGGGAAGTGCTGGGGCAGTTTGGGACAACAGGGCCAAAATGTCACTTTCACAGTCCCAAAGTGCCATTTTCACAGTAAAAAGGCCTGGTTCACTTTTGCTTAGCTTAGTCTGTAACTTGAAAACTATGTACCGTATGGCCCTATAAACTGTGTTGGGATGAAAGCTAGCCACTTTGAGCAATGTGGGAAGTGCTGGGGCAGTTTGGGACAACAGGGC
Source organism: Protomyctophum bolini (assembly GCF_963924005.1). Classification (NCBI taxonomy): domain Eukaryota; kingdom Metazoa; phylum Chordata; class Actinopteri; order Myctophiformes; family Myctophidae; genus Protomyctophum; species Protomyctophum bolini. Next base: position 67,661 of record NW_027665363.1, on the reverse strand, counting down.
CAAAATGTCACTTTCACAGTCCCAAAGTGCCGTTTTCACAGTAAAAAGGCCTGGTTCACTTTTGCTTAGCTTAGTCTGTAACTTGAAAACTATGTACCGTATGGCCCTATAAACTGTGTTGGGATGAAAGCTAGCCACTTTGAGCAATGTGGGAAGTGCTGGGGCAGTTTGGGACAACAGGGCCAAAACCCTAACCCTAACCCTAACCCTTTCACAGTCCCAAAGTGCCATTTTCACAGTAAAAAAAAAAAGATTCATTTTGCTTAGCTTAGTCTGTAACTTGAAAACTATGTACCGTATGGCCCTATAAACTGTGTTGGGATGAAAGCTAGCCACTTTGAGCAATGTGGGAAGTGCTGGGGCAGTTTGGGACAACAGGGCCAAAATGTCACTTTCACAGTCCCAAAGTGCCATTTTCACAGTAAAAAGGCCTGGTTCACTTTTGCTTAGCTTAGTCTGTAACTTGAAAACTATGTACCGTATGGCCCTATAAACTGTGTTGGGATGAAAGCTAGCCACTTTGAGCAATGTGGGAAGTGCTGGGGCAGTTTGGGACAACAGGGCCAAAACCCTAACCCTAACCCTAACCCTTTCACAGTCCCAAAGTGCCATTTTCACAGTAAAAAAAAAAAGATTCATTTTGCTTAGCTTAGTCTGTAACTTGAAAACTATGTACCGTATGGCCCTATAAACTGTGTTGGGATGAAAGCTAGCCACTTTGAGCAATGTGGGAAGTGCTGGGGCAGTTTGGGACAACAGGGCCAAAACCCTAACCCTAACCCCAACCCTTTCACAGTCCCAAAGTGCCATTTTCACAGTAAAAAAAAAAAGATTCATTTTGCTTAGCTTAGTCTGTAACTTGAAAACTATGTACCGTATGGCCCTATAAACTGTGTTGGGATGAAAGCTAGCCACTTTGAGCAATGTGGGAAGTGCTGGGGCAGTTTGGGACAACAGGGCCAAAATGTCACTTTCACAGTCCCAAAGTGCCATTTTCACAGTAAAAAGGCCTGGTTCACTTTTGCTTAGCTTAGTCTGTAACTTGAAAACTATGTACCGTATGGCCCTATAAACTGTGTTGGGATGAAAGCTAGCCACTTTGAGCAATGTGGGAAGTGCTGGGGCAGTTTGGGACAACAGGGCCAAAATGTCACTTTCACAGTCCCAAAGTGCCATTTTCACAGTAAAAAGGCCTGGTTCACTTTTGCTTAGCTTAGTCTGTAACTTGAAAACTATGTACCGTATGGCCCTATAAACTGTGTTGGGATGAAAGCTAGCCACTTTGAGCAATGTGGGAAGTGCTGGGGCAGTTTGGGACAACAGGGCCAAAATGTCACTTTCACAGTCCCAAAGTGCCGTTTTCACAGTAAAAAGGCCTGGTTCACTTTTGCTTAGCTTAGTCTGTAACTTGAAAACTATGTACCGTATGGCCCTATAAACTGTGTTGGGATGAAAGCTAGCCACTTTGAGCAATGTGGGAAGTGCTGGGGCAGTTTGGGACAACAGGGCCAAAATGTCACTTTCACAGTCCCAAAGTGCCGTTTTCACAGTAAAAAGGCCTGGTTCACTTTTGCTTAGCTTAGTCTGTAACTTGAAAACTATGTACCGTATGGCCCTATAAACTGTGTTGGGATGAAAGCTAGCCACTTTGAGCAATGTGGGAAGTGCTGGGGCAGTTTGGGACAACAGGGCCAAAATGTCACTTTCACAGTCCCAAAGTGCCATTTTCACAGTAAAAAGGCCTGGTTCACTTTTGCTTAGCTTAGTCTGTAACTTGAAAACTATGTACCGTATGGCCCTATAAACTGTGTTGGGATGAAAGCTAGCCACTTTGAGCAATGTGGGAAGTGCTGGGGCAGTTTGGGACAACAGGGCCAAAATGTCACTTTCACAGTCCCAAAGTGCCATTTTCACAGTAAAAAGGCCTGGTTCACTTTTGCTTAGCTTAGTCTGTAACTTGAAAACTATGTACCGTATGGCCCTATAAACTGTGTTGGGATGAAAGCTAGCCACTTTGAGCAATGTGGGAAGTGCTGGGGCAGTTTGGGACAACAGGGCCAAAACCCTAACCCTAACCCTTTCACAGTCCCAAAGTGCCATTTTCACAGTAAAAAAAAAAAGATTAATTTTGCTTAGCTTAGTCTGTAACTTGAAAACTATGTACCGTATGGCCCTATAAACTGTGTTGGGATGAAAGCTAGCCACTTTGAGCAATGTGGGAAGTGCTAGGGCAGTTTGGGACAACAGGGCCAAAACCCTAACCCTAACCCTAACCCTTTCACAGTCCCAAAGTGCCATTTTCACAGTAAAAAAAAAAAAAAGATTAATTTTGCTTAGCTTAGTCTGTAACTTGAAAACTATGTACCGTATGGCCCTATAAACTGTGTTGGGATGAAAGCTAGCCACTTTGAGCAATGTGGGAAGTGCTGGGGCAGTTTGGGACAACAGGGCCAAAATGTCACTTTCACAGTCCCAAAGTGCCATTTTCACAGTAAAAAGGCCTGGTTCACTTTTGCTTAGCTTAGTCTGTAACTTGAAAACTATGTACCGTATGGCCCTATAAACTGTGTTGGGATGAAAGCTAGCCACTTTGAGCAATGTGGGAAGTGCTGGGGTAGTTTGGGACAACAGGGCCAAAATGTCACTTTCACAGTCCCAAAGTGCCATTTTCACAGTAAAAAGGCCTGGTTCACTTTTGCTTAGCTTAGTCTGTAACTTGAAAACTATGTACCGTATGGCCCTATAAACTGTGTTGGGATGAAAGCTAGCCACTTTGAGCAATGTGGGAAGTGCTGGGGCAGTTTGGGACAACAGGGCCAAAATGTCACTTTCACAGTCCCAAAGTGCCGTTTTCACAGTAAAAAGGCCTGGTTCACTTTTGCTTAGCTTAGTCTGTAACTTGAAAACTATGTACCGTATGGCCCTATAAACTGTGTTGGGATGAAAGCTAGCCACTTTGAGCAATGTGGGAAGTGCTGGGGCAGTTTGGGACAACAGGGCCAAAATGTCACTTTCACAGTCCCAAAGTGCCGTTTTCACAGTAAAAAGGCCTGGTTCACTTTTGCTTAGCTTAGTCTGTAACTTGAAAACTATGTACCGTATGGCCCTATAAACTGTGTTGGGATGAAAGCTAGCCACTTTGAGCAATGTGGGAAGTGCTGGGGCAGTTTGGGACAACAGGGCCAAAACCCTAACCCTAACCCTAACCCTTTCACAGTCCCAAAGTGCCATTTTCACAGTAAAAAAAAAAAGATTCATTTTGCTTAGCTTAGTCTGTAACTTGAAAACTATGTACCGTATGGCCCTATAAACTGTGTTGGGATGAAAGCTAGCCACTTTGAGCAATGTGGGAAGTGCTGGGGCAGTTTGGGACAACAGGGCCAAAATGTCACTTTCACAGTCCCAAAGTGCCATTTTCACAGTAAAAAGGCCTGGTTCACTTTTGCTTAGCTTAGTCTGTAACTTGAAAACTATGTACCGTATGGCCCTATAAACTGTGTTGGGATGAAAGCTAGCCACTTTGAGCAATGTGGGAAGTGCTGGGGCAGTTTGGGACAACAGGGCCAAAATGTCACTTTCACAGTCCCAAAGTGCCGTTTTCACAGTAAAAAGGCCTGGTTCACTTTTGCTTAGCTTAGTCTGTAACTTGAAAACTATGTACCGTATGGCCCTATAAACTGTGTTGGGATGAAAGCTAGCCACTTTGAGCAATGTGGGAAGTGCTGGGGCAGTTTGGGACAACAGGGCCAAAACCCTAACCCTAACCCTAACCCTTTCACAGTCCCAAAGTGCCATTTTCACAGTAAAAAAAAAAAGATTCATTTTGCTTAGCTTAGTCTGTAACTTGAAAACTATGTACCGTATGGCCCTATAAACTGTGTTGGGATGAAAGCTAGCCACTTTGAGCAATGTGGGAAGTGCTGGGGCAGTTTGGGACAACAGGGCCAAAATGTCACTTTCACAGTCCCAAAGTGCCATTTTCACAGTAAAAAGGCCTGGTTCACTTTTGCTTAGCTTAGTCTGTAACTTGAAAACTATGTACCGTATGGCCCTATAAACTGTGTTGGGATGAAAGCTAGCCACTTTGAGCAATGTGGGAAGTGCTGGGGCAGTTTGGGACAACAGGGCCAAAACCCTAACCCTAACCCTAACCCTTTCACAGTCCCAAAGTGCCATTTTCACAGTAAAAAAAAAAAGATTCATTTTGCTTAGCTTAGTCTGTAACTTGAAAACTATGTACCGTATGGCCCTATAAACTGTGTTGGGATGAAAGCTAGCCACTTTGAGCAATGTGGGAAGTGCTGGGGCAGTTTGGGACAACAGGGCCAAAACCCTAACCCTAACCCCAACCCTTTCACAGTCCCAAAGTGCCATTTTCACAGTAAAAAAAAAAAGATTCATTTTGCTTAGCTTAGTCTGTAACTTGAAAACTATGTACCGTATGGCCCTATAAACTGTGTTGGGATGAAAGCTAGCCACTTTGAGCAATGTGGGAAGTGCTGGGGCAGTTTGGGACAACAGGGCCAAAATGTCACTTTCACAGTCCCAAAGTGCCATTTTCACAGTAAAAAGGCCTGGTTCACTTTTGCTTAGCTTAGTCTGTAACTTGAAAACTATGTACCGTATGGCCCTATAAACTGTGTTGGGATGAAAGCTAGCCACTTTGAGCAATGTGGGAAGTGCTGGGGCAGTTTGGGACAATAGGGCCAAAATGTCACTTTCACAGTCCCAAAGTGCCATTTTCACAGTAAAAAGGCCTGGTTCACTTTTGCTTAGCTTAGTCTGTAACTTGAAAACTATGTACCGTATGGCCCTATAAACTGTGTTGGGATGAAAGCTAGCCACTTTGAGCAATGTGGGAAGTGCTGGGGCAGTTTGGGACAACAGGGCCAAAATGTCACTTTCACAGTCCCAAAGTGCCGTTTTCACAGTAAAAAGGCCTGGTTCACTTTTGCTTAGCTTAGTCTGTAACTTGAAAACTATGTACCGTATGGCCCTATAAACTGTGTTGGGATGAAAGCTAGCCACTTTGAGCAATGTGGGAAGTGCTGCGGCAGTTTGGGACAACAGGGCCAAAATGTCACTTTCACAGTCCCAAAGTGCCGTTTTCACAGTAAAAAGGCCTGGTTCACTTTTGCTTAGCTTAGTCTGTAACTTGAAAACTATGTACCGTATGGCCCTATAAACTGTGTTGGGATGAAAGCTAGCCACTTTGAGCAATGTGGGAAGTGCTGGGGCAGTTTGGGACAACAGGGCCAAAATGTCACTTTCACAGTCCCAAAGTGCCATTTTCACAGTAAAAAGGCCTGGTTCACTTTTGCTTAGCTTAGTCTGTAACTTGAAAACTATGTACCGTATGGCCCTATAAACTGTGTTGGGATGAAAGCTAGCCACTTTGAGCAATGTGGGAAGTGCTGGGGCAGTTTGGGACAACAGGGCCAAAATGTCACTTTCACAGTCCCAAAGTGCCATTTTCACAGTAAAAAGGCCTGGTTCACTTTTGCTTAGCTTAGTCTGTAACTTGAAAACTATGTACCGTATGGCCCTATAAACTGTGTTGGGATGAAAGCTAGCCACTTTGAGCAATGTGGGAAGTGCTGGGGCAGTTTGGGACAACAGGGCCAAAACCCTAACCCTAACCCTTTCACAGTCCCAAAGTGCCATTTTCACAGTAAAAAAAAAAAAAAAGATTAATTTTGCTTAGCTTAGTCTGTAACTTGAAAACTATGTACCGTATGGCCCTATAAACTGTGTTGGGATGAAAGCTAGCCACTTTGAGCAATGTGGGAAGTGCTGGGGCAGTTTGGGACAACAGGGCCAAAATGTCACTTTCACAGTCCCAAAGTGCCATTTTCACAGTAAAAAGGCCTGGTTCACTTTTGCTTAGCTTAGTCTGTAACTTGAAAACTATGTACCGTATGGCCCTATAAACTGTGTTGGGATGAAAGCTAGCCACTTTGAGCAATGTGGGAAGTGCTGGGGTAGTTTGGGACAACAGGGCCAAAATGTCACTTTCACAGTCCCAAAGTGCCATTTTCACAGTAAAAAGGCCTGGTTCACTTTTGCTTAGCTTAGTCTGTAACTTGAAAACTATGTACCGTATGGCCCTATAAACTGTGTTGGGATGAAAGCTAGCCACTTTGAGCAATGTGGGAAGTGCTGGGGCAGTTTGGGACAACAGGGCCAAAATGTCACTTTCACAGTCCCAAAGTGCCGTTTTCACAGTAAAAAGGCCTGGTTCACTTTTGCTTAGCTTAGTCTGTAACTTGAAAACTATGTACCGTATGGCCCTATAAACTGTGTTGGGATGAAAGCTAGCCACTTTGAGCAATGTGGGAAGTGCTGGGGCAGTTTGGGACAACAGGGCCAAAATGTCACTTTCACAGTCCCAAAGTGCCGTTTTCACAGTAAAAAGGCCTGGTTCACTTTTGCTTAGCTTAGTCTGTAACTTGAAAACTATGTACCGTATGGCCCTATAAACTGTGTTGGGATGAAAGCTAGCCACTTTGAGCAATGTGGGAAGTGCTGGGGCAGTTTGGGACAACAGGGCCAAAACCCTAACCCTAACCCTAACCCTTTCACAGTCCCAAAGTGCCATTTTCACAGTAAAAAAAAAAAGATTCATTTTGCTTAGCTTAGTCTGTAACTTGAAAACTATGTACCGTATGGCCCTATAAACTGTGTTGGGATGAAAGCTAGCCACTTTGAGCAATGTGGGAAGTGCTGGGGCAGTTTGGGACAACAGGGCCAAAATGTCACTTTCACAGTCCCAAAGTGCCATTTTCACAGTAAAAAGGCCTGGTTCACTTTTGCTTAGCTTAGTCTGTAACTTGAAAACTATGTACCGTATGGCCCTATAAACTGTGTTGGGATGAAAGCTAGCCACTTTGAGCAATGTGGGAAGTGCTGGGGCAGTTTGGGACAACAGGGCCAAAATGTCACTTTCACAGTCCCAAAGTGCCGTTTTCACAGTAAAAAGGCCTGGTTCACTTTTGCTTAGCTTAGTCTGTAACTTGAAAACTATGTACCGTATGGCCCTATAAACTGTGTTGGGATGAAAGCTAGCCACTTTGAGCAATGTGGGAAGTGCTGGGGCAGTTTGGGACAACAGGGCCAAAATGTCACTTTCACAGTCCCAAAGTGCCGTTTTCACAGTAAAAAGGCCTGGTTCACTTTTGCTTAGCTTAGTCTGTAACTTGAAAACTATGTACCGTATGGCCCTATAAACTGTGTTGGGATGAAAGCTAGCCACTTTGAGCAATGTGGGAAGTGCTGGGGCAGTTTGGGACAACAGGGCCAAAATGTCACTTTCACAGTCCCAAAGTGCCATTTTCACAGTAAAAAGGCCTGGTTCACTTTTGCTTAGCTTAGTCTGTAACTTGAAAACTATGTACCGTATGGCCCTATAAACTGTGTTGGGATGAAAGCTAGCCACTTTGAGCAATGTGGGAAGTGCTGGGGCAGTTTGGGACAACAGGGCCAAAATGTCACTTTCACAGTCCCAAAGTGCCATTTTCACAGTAAAAAGGCCTGGTTCACTTTTGCTTAGCTTAGTCTGTAACTTGAAAACTATGTACCGTATGGCCCTATAAACTGTGTTGGGATGAAAGCTAGCCACTTTGAGCAATGTGGGAAGTGCTGGGGCAGTTTGGGACAACAGGGCCAAAACCCTAACCCTAACCCTTTCACAGTCCCAAAGTGCCATTTTCACAGTAAAAAAAAAAGATTAATTTTGCTTAGCTTAGTCTGTAACTTGAAAACTATGTACCGTATGGCCCTATAAACTGTGTTGGGATGAAAGCTAGCCACTTTGAGCAATGTGGGAAGTGCTAGGGCAGTTTGGGACAACAGGGCCAAAACCCTAACCCTAACCCTAACCCTTTCACAGTCCCAAAGTGCCATTTTCACAGTAAAAAAAAAAAAAAGATTCATTTAGCTTAGCTTAGTCTGTAACTTGAAAACTATGTACCGTATGGCCCTATAAACTGTGTTGGGATGAAAGCTAGCCACTTTGAGCAATGTGGGAAGTGCTGGGGCAGTTTGGGACAACAGGGCCAAAATGTCACTTTCACAGTCCCAAAGTGCCATTTTCACAGTAAAAAGGCCTGGTTCACTTTTGCTTAGCTTAGTCTGTAACTTGAAAACTATGTACCGTATGGCCCTATAAACTGTGTTGGGATGAAAGCTAGCCACTTTGAGCAATGTGGGAAGTGCTGGGGCAGTTTGGGACAACAGGGCCAAAATGTCACTTTCACAGTCCCAAAGTGCCATTTTCACAGTAAAAAGGCCTGGTTCACTTTTGCTTAGCTTAGTCTGTAACTTGAAAACTATGTACCGTATGGCCCTATAAACTGTGTTGGGATGAAAGCTAGCCACTTTGAGCAATGTGGGAAGTGCTGGGGCAGTTTGGGACAACAGGGCCAAAATGTCACTTTCACAGTCCCAAAGTGCCGTTTTCACAGTAAAAAGGCCTGGTTCACTTTTGCTTAGCTTAGTCTGTAACTTGAAAACTATGTACCGTATGGCCCTATAAACTGTGTTGGGATGAAAGCTAGCCACTTTGAGCAATGTGGGAAGTGCTGGGGCAGTTTGGGACAACAGGGCCAAAACCCTAACCCTAACCCTAACCCTTTCACAGTCCCAAAGTGCCATTTTCACAGTAAAAAAAAAAAGATTCATTTTGCTTAGCTTAGTCTGTAACTTGAAAACTATGTACCGTATGGCCCTATAAACTGTGTTGGGATGAAAGCTAGCCACTTTGAGCAATGTGGGAAGTGCTGGGGCAGTTTGGGACAACAGGGCCAAAATGTCACTTTCACAGTCCCAAAGTGCCATTTTCACAGTAAAAAGGCCTGGTTCACTTTTGCTTAGCTTAGTCTGTAACTTGAAAACTATGTACCGTATGGCCCTATAAACTGTGTTGGGATGAAAGCTAGCCACTTTGAGCAATGTGGGAAGTGCTGGGGCAGTTTGGGACAACAGGGCCAAAACCCTAACCCTAACCCTAACCCTTTCACAGTCCCAAAGTGCCATTTTCACAGTAAAAAAAAAAAGATTCATTTTGCTTAGCTTAGTCTGTAACTTGAAAACTATGTACCGTATGGCCCTATAAACTGTGTTGGGATGAAAGCTAGCCACTTTGAGCAATGTGGGAAGTGCTGGGGCAGTTTGGGACAACAGGGCCAAAACCCTAACCCTAACCCCAACCCTTTCACAGTCCCAAAGTGCCATTTTCACAGTAAAAAAAAAAAGATTCATTTTGCTTAGCTTAGTCTGTAACTTGAAAACTATGTACCGTATGGCCCTATAAACTGTGTTGGGATGAAAGCTAGCCACTTTGAGCAATGTGGGAAGTGCTGGGGCAGTTTGGGACAACAGGGCCAAAATGTCACTTTCACAGTCCCAAAGTGCCATTTTCACAGTAAAAAGGCCTGGTTCACTTTTGCTTAGCTTAGTCTGTAACTTGAAAACTATGTACCGTATGGCCCTATAAACTGTGTTGGGATGAAAGCTAGCCACTTTGAGCAATGTGGGAAGTGCTGGGGCAGTTTGGGACAATAGGGCCAAAATGTCACTTTCACAGTCCCAAAGTGCCATTTTCACAGTAAAAAGGCCTGGTTCACTTTTGCTTAGCTTAGTCTGTAACTTGAAAACTATGTACCGTATGGCCCTATAAACTGTGTTGGGATGAAAGCTAGCCACTTTGAGCAATGTGGGAAGTGCTGGGGCAGTTTGGGACAACAGGGCCAAAATGTCACTTTCACAGTCCCAAAGTGCCGTTTTCACAGTAAAAAGGCCTGGTTCACTTTTGCTTAGCTTAGTCTGTAACTTGAAAACTATGTACCGTATGGCCCTATAAACTGTGTTGGGATGAAAGCTAGCCACTTTGAGCAATGTGGGAAGTGCTGGGGCAGTTTGGGACAACAGGGCCAAAATGTCACTTTCACAGTCCCAAAGTGCCGTTTTCACAGTAAAAAGGCCTGGTTCACTTTTGCTTAGCTTAGTCTGTAACTTGAAAACTATGTACCGTATGGCCCTATAAACTGTGTTGGGATGAAAGCTAGCCACTTTGAGCAATGTGGGAAGTGCTGGGGCAGTTTGGGACAACAGGGCCAAAACCCTAACCCTAACCCTAACCCTTTCACAGTCCCAAAGTGCCATTTTCACAGTAAAAAAAAAAAGATTCATTTTGCTTAGCTTAGTCTGTAACTTGAAAACTATGTACCGTATGGCCCTATAAACTGTGTTGGGATGAAAGCTAGCCACTTTGAGCAATGTGGGAAGTGCTGGGGCAGTTTGGGACAACAGGGCCAAAATGTCACTTTCACAGTCCCAAAGTGCCATTTTCACAGTAAAAAGGCCTGGTTCACTTTTGCTTAGCTTAGTCTGTAACTTGAAAACTATGTACCGTATGGCCCTATAAACTGTGTTGGGATGAAAGCTAGCCACTTTGAGCAATGTGGGAAGTGCTGGGGCAGTTTGGGACAACAGGGCCAAAACCCTAACCCTAACCCTAACCCTTTCACAGTCCCAAAGTGCCATTTTCACAGTAAAAAAAAAAAGATTCATTTTGCTTAGCTTAGTCTGTAACTTGAAAACTATGTACCGTATGGCCCTATAAACTGTGTTGGGATGAAAGCTAGCCACTTTGAGCAATGTGGGAAGTGCTGGGGCAGTTTGGGACAACAGGGCCAAAACCCTAACCCTAACCCCAACCCTTTCACAGTCCCAAAGTGCCATTTTCACAGTAAAAAAAAAAAGATTCATTTTGCTTAGCTTAGTCTGTAACTTGAAAACTATGTACCGTATGGCCCTATAAACTGTGTTGGGATGAAAGCTAGCCACTTTGAGCAATGTGGGAAGTGCTGGGGCAGTTTGGGACAACAGGGCCAAAATGTCACTTTCACAGTCCCAAAGTGCCATTTTCACAGTAAAAAGGCCTGGTTCACTTTTGCTTAGCTTAGTCTGTAACTTGAAAACTATGTACCGTATGGCCCTATAAACTGTGTTGGGATGAAAGCTAGCCACTTTGAGCAATGTGGGAAGTGCTGGGGCAGTTTGGGACAATAGGGCCAAAATGTCACTTTCACAGTCCCAAAGTGCCATTTTCACAGTAAAAAGGCCTGGTTCACTTTTGCTTAGCTTAGTCTGTAACTTGAAAACTATGTACCGTATGGCCCTATAAACTGTGTTGGGATGAAAGCTAGCCACTTTGAGCAATGTGGGAAGTGCTGGGGCAGTTTGGGACAACAGGGCCAAAATGTCACTTTCACAGTCCCAAAGTGCCGTTTTCACAGTAAAAAGGCCTGGTTCACTTTTGCTTAGCTTAGTCTGTAACTTGAAAACTATGTACCGTATGGCCCTATAAACTGTGTTGGGATGAAAGCTAGCCACTTTGAGCAATGTGGGAAGTGCTGGGGCAGTTTGGGACAACAGGGCCAAAATGTCACTTTCACAGTCCCAAAGTGCCGTTTTCACAGTAAAAAGGCCTGGTTCACTTTTGCTTAGCTTAGTCTGTAACTTGAAAACTATGTACCGTATGGCCCTATAAACTGTGTTGGGATGAAAGCTAGCCACTTTGAGCAATGTGGGAAGTGCTGGGGCAGTTTGGGACAACAGGGCCAAAATGTCACTTTCACAGTCCCAAAGTGCCATTTTCACAGTAAAAAGGCCTGGTTCACTTTTGCTTAGCTTAGTCTGTAACTTGAAAACTATGTACCGTATGGCCCTATAAACTGTGTTGGGATGAAAGCTAGCCACTTTGAGCAATGTGGGAAGTGCTGGGGCAGTTTGGGACAACAGGGCCAAAATGTCACTTTCACAGTCCCAAAGTGCCATTTTCACAGTAAAAAGGCCTGGTTCACTTTTGCTTAGCTTAGTCTGTAACTTGAAAACTATGTACCGTATGGCCCTATAAACTGTGTTGGGATGAAAGCTAGCCACTTTGAGCAATGTGGGAAGTGCTGGGGCAGTTTGGGACAACAGGGCCAAAACCCTAACCCTAACCCTTTCACAGTCCCAAAGTGCCATTTTCACAGTAAAAAAAAAAGATTAATTTTGCTTAGCTTAGTCTGTAACTTGAAAACTATGTACCGTATGGCCCTATAAACTGTGTTGGGATGAAAGCTAGCCACTTTGAGCAATGTGGGAAGTGCTAGGGCAGTTTGGGACAACAGGGCCAAAACCCTAACCCTAACCCTAACCCTTTCACAGTCCCAAAGTGCCATTTTCACAGTAAAAAAAAAAAAAAGATTAATTTTGCTTAGCTTAGTCTGTAACTTGAAAACTATGTACCGTATGGCCCTATAAACTGTGTTGGGATGAAAGCTAGCCACTTTGAGCAATGTGGGAAGTGCTGGGGCAGTTTGGGACAACAGGGCCAAAATGTCACTTTCACAGTCCCAAAGTGCCATTTTCACAGTAAAAAGGCCTGGTTCACTTTTGCTTAGCTTAGTCTGTAACTTGAAAACTATGTACCGTATGGCCCTATAAACTGTGTTGGGATGAAAGCTAGCCACTTTGAGCAATGTGGGAAGTGCTGGGGTAGTTTGGGACAACAGGGCCAAAATGTCACTTTCACAGTCCCAAAGTGCCATTTTCACAGTAAAAAGGCCTGGTTCACTTTTGCTTAGCTTAGTCTGTAACTTGAAAACTATGTACCGTATGGCCCTATAAACTGTGTTGGGATGAAAGCTAGCCACTTTGAGCAATGTGGGAAGTGCTGGGGCAGTTTGGGACAACAGGGCCAAAATGTCACTTTCACAGTCCCAAAGTGCCGTTTTCACAGTAAAAAGGCCTGGTTCACTTTTGCTTAGCTTAGTCTGTAACTTGAAAACTATGTACCGTATGGCCCTATAAACTGTGTTGGGATGAAAGCTAGCCACTTTGAGCAATGTGGGAAGTGCTGGGGCAGTTTGGGACAACAGGGCCAAAATGTCACTTTCACAGTCCCAAAGTGCCGTTTTCACAGTAAAAAGGCCTGGTTCACTTTTGCTTAGCTTAGTCTGTAACTTGAAAACGATGTACCGTATGGCCCTATAAACTGTGTTGGGATGAAAGCTAGCCACTTTGAGCAATGTGGGAAGTGCTGGGGCAGTTTGGGACAACAGGGCCAAAACCCTAACCCTAACCCTAACCCTTTCACAGTCCCAAAGTGCCATTTTCACAGTAAAAAAAAAAAGATTCATTTTGCTTAGCTTAGTCTGTAACTTGAAAACTATGTACCGTATGGCCCTATAAACTGTGTTGGGATGAAAGCTAGCCACTTTGAGCAATGTGGGAAGTGCTGGGGCAGTTTGGGACAACAGGGCCAAAATGTCACTTTCACAGTCCCAAAGTGCCATTTTCACAGTAAAAAGGCCTGGTTCACTTTTGCTTAGCTTAGTCTGTAACTTGAAAACTATGTACCGTATGGCCCTATAAACTGTGTTGGGATGAAAGCTAGCCACTTTGAGCAATGTGGGAAGTGCTGGGGCAGTTTGGGACAACAGGGCCAAAACCCTAACCCTAACCCTAACCCTTTCACAGTCCCAAAGTGCCATTTTCACAGTAAAAAAAAAAAGATTCATTTTGCTTAGCTTAGTCTGTAACTTGAAAACTATGTACCGTATGGCCCTATAAACTGTGTTGGGATGAAAGCTAGCCACTTTGAGCAATGTGGGAAGTGCTGGGGCAGTTTGGGACAACAGGGCCAAAACCCTAACCCTAACCCCAACCCTTTCACAGTCCCAAAGTGCCATTTTCACAGTAAAAAAAAAAAGATTAATTTTGCTTAGCTTAGTCTGTAACTTGAAAACTATGTACCGTATGGCCCTATAAACTGTGTTGGGATGAAAGCTAGCCACTTTGAGCAATGTGGGAAGTGCTGGGGCAGTTTGGGACAACAGGGCCAAAATGTCACTTTCACAGTCCCAAAGTGCCATTTTCACAGTAAAAAGGCCTGGTTCACTTTTGCTTAGCTTAGTCTGTAACTTGAAAACTATGTACCGTATGGCCCTATAAACTGTGTTGGGATGAAAGCTAGCCACTTTGAGCAATGTGGGAAGTGCTGGGGCAGTTTGGGACAACAGGGCCAAAACCCTAACCCTAACCCTAACCCTTTCACAGTCCCAAAGTGCCATTTTCACAGTAAAAAAAAAAGATTCATTTTGCTTAGCTTAGTCTGTAACTTGAAAACTATGTACCGTATGGCCCTATAAACTGTGTTGGGATGAAAGCTAGCCACTTTGAGCAATGTGGGAAGTGCTGGGGCAGTTTGGGACAACAGGGCCAAAACCCTAACCCTAACCCCAACCCTTTCACAGTCCCAAAGTGCCATTTTCACAGTAAAAGAAAAAAGATTCATTTTGCTTAGCTTAGTCTGTAACTTGAAAACTATGTACCGTATGGCCCTATAAACTGTGTTGGGATGAAAGCTAGCCACTTTGAGCAATGTGGGAAGTGCTGGGGCAGTTTGGGACAACAGGGCCAAAATGTCACTTTCACAGTCCCAAAGTGCCATTTTCACAGTAAAAAGGCCTGGTTCACTTTTGCTTAGCTTAGTCTGTAACTTGAAAACTATGTACCGTATGGCCCTATAAACTGTGTTGGGATGAAAGCTAGCCACTTTGAGCAATGTGGGAAGTGCTGGGGCAGTTTGGGACAACAGGGCCAAAACCCTAACCCTAACCCTAACCCTTTCACAGTCCCAAAGTGCCATTTTCACAGTAAAAAAAAAAAGATTCATTTTGCTTAGCTTAGTCTGTAACTTGAAAACTATGTACCGTATGGCCCTATAAACTGTGTTGGGATGAAAGCTAGCCACTTTGAGCAATGTGGGAAGTGCTGGGGCAGTTTGGGACAACAGGGCCAAAACCCTAACCCTAACCCTAACCCTTTCACAGTCCCAAAGTGCCATTTTCACAGTAAAAAAAAAAAGATTCATTTTGCTTAGCTTAGTCTGTAACTTGAAAACTATGTACCGTATGGCCCTATAAACTGTGTTGGGATGAAAACTAGCCACTTTGAGCAATGTGGGAAGTGCTGGGGCAGTTTGGGACAACAGGGCCAAAATGTCACTTTCACAGTCCCAAAGTGCCATTTTCACAGTAAAAAGGCCTGGTTCACTTTTGCTTAGCTTAGTCTGTAACTTGAAAACTATGTACCGTATGGCCCTATAAACTGTGTTGGGATGAAAGCTAGCCACTTTGAGCAATGTGGGAAGTGCTGGGGCAGTTTGGGACAACAGGGCCAAAACCCTAACCCTAACCCTAACCCTTTCACAGTCCCAAAGTGCCATTTTCACAGTAAAAAAAAAAAGATTCATTTTGCTTAGCTTAGTCTGTAACTTGAAAACTATGTACCGTATGGCCCTATAAACTGTGTTGGGATGAAAGCTAGCCACTTTGAGCAATGTGGGAAGTGCTGGGGCAGTTTGGGACAACAGGGCCAAAACCCTAACCCTAACCCCAACCCTTTCACAGTCCCAAAGTGCCATTTTCACAGTAAAAAAAAAAAGATTCATTTTGCTTAGCTTAGTCTGTAACTTGAAAACTATGTACCGTATGGCCCTATAAACTGTGTTGGGATGAAAGCTAGCCACTTTGAGCAATGTGGGAAGTGCTGGGGCAGTTTGGGACAACAGGGCCAAAATGTCACTTTCACAGTCCCAAAGTGCCATTTTCACAGTAAAAAGGCCTGGTTCACTTTTGCTTAGCTTAGTCTGTAACTTGAAAACTATGTACCGTATGGCCCTATAAACTGTGTTGGGATGAAAGCTAGCCACTTTGAGCAATGTGGGAAGTGCTGGGGCAGTTTGGGACAACAGGGCCAAAACCCTAACCCTAACCCTAACCCTTTCACAGTCCCAAAGTGCCATTTTCACAATAAAAAAAAAAAGATTCATTTTGCTTAGCTTAGTCTGTAACTTGAAAACTATGTACCGTATGGCCCTATAAACTGTGTTGGGATGAAAGCTAGCCACTTTGAGCAATGTGGGAAGTGCTGGGGCAGTTTGGGACAACAGGGCCAAAATGTCACTTTCACAGTCCCAAAGTGCCATTTTCACAGTAAAAAGGCCTGGTTCACTTTTGCTTAGCTTAGTCTGTAACTTGAAAACTATGTACCGTATGGCCCTATAAACTGTGTTGGGATGAAAGCTAGCCACTTTGAGCAATGTGGGAAGTGCTGGGGCAGTTTGGGACAACAGGGCCAAAATGTCACTTTCACAGTCCCAAAGTGCCGTTTTCACAGTAAAAAGGCCTGGTTCACTTTTGCTTAGCTTAGTCTGTAACTTGAAAACTATGTACCGTATGGCCCTATAAACTGTGTTGGGATGAAAGCTAGCCACTTTGAGCAATGTGGGAAGTGCTGGGGCAGTTTGGGACAACAGGGCCAAAATGTCACTTTCACAGTCCCAAAGTGCCATTTTCACAGTAAAAAGGCCTGGTTCACTTTTGCTTAGCTTAGTCTGTAACTTGAAAACTATGTACCGTATGGCCCTATAAACTGTGTTGGGATGAAAGCTAGCCACTTTGAGCAATGTGGGAAGTGCTGGGGCAGTTTGGGACAACAGGGCCAAAATGTCACTTTCACAGTCCCAAAGTGCCGTTTTCACAGTAAAAAGGCCTGGTTCACTTTTGCTTAGCTTAGTCTGTAACTTGAAAACTATGTACCGTATGGCCCTATAAACTGTGTTGGGATGAAAGCTATCCACTTTGAGCAATGTGGGAAGTGCTGGGGCAGTTTGGGACAACAGGGCCAAAACCCTAACCCTAACCCTAACCCTTTCACAGTCCCAAAGTGCCATTTTCAGAGTAAAAAAAAAAAGATTCATTTTGCTTAGCTTAGTCTGTAACTTGAAAACTATGTACCGTATGGCCCTATAAACTGTGTTGGGATGAAAGCTAGCCACTTTGAGCAATGTGGGAAGTGCTGGGGCAGTTTGGGACAACAGGGCCAAAATGTCACTTTCACAGTCCCAAAGTGCCATTTTCACAGTAAAAAGGCCTGGTTCACTTTTGCTTAGCTTAGTCTGTAACTTGAAAACTATGTACCGTATGGCCCTATAAACTGTGTTGGGATGAAAGCTAGCCACTTTGAGCAATGTGGGAAGTGCTGGGGCAGTTTGGGACAACAGGGCCAAAACCCTAACCCTAACCCTAACCCTTTCACAGTCCCAAAGTGCCATTTTCACAGTAAAAAAAAAAAGATTCATTTTGCTTAGCTTAGTCTGTAACTTGAAAACTATGTACCGTATGGCCCTATAAACTGTGTTGGGATGAAAGCTAGCCACTTTGAGCAATGTGGGAAGTGCTGGGGCAGTTTGGGACAACAGGGCCAAACCCCTAACCCTAACCCCAACCCTTTCACAGTCCCAAAGTGCCATTTTCACAGTAAAAAAAAAAAGATTCATTTTGCTTAGCTTAGTCTGTAACTTGAAAACTATGTACCGTATGGCCCTATAAACTGTGTTGGGATGAAAGCTAGCCACTTTGAGCAATGTGGGAAGTGCTGGGGCAGTTTGGGACAACAGGGCCAAAATGTCACTTTCACAGTCCCAAAGTGCCATTTTCACAGTAAAAAGGCCTGGTTCACTTTTGCTTAGCTTAGTCTGTAACTTGAAAACTATGTACCGTATGGCCCTATAAACTGTGTTGGGATGAAAGCTAGCCACTTTGAGCAATGTGGGAAGTGCTGGGGCAGTTTGGGACAACAGGGCCAAAACCCTAACCCTAACCCTAACCCTTTCACAGTCCCAAAGTGCCATTTTCACAGTAAAAAAAAAAGATTCATTTTGCTTAGCTTAGTCTGTAACTTGAAAACTATGTACCGTATGGCCCTATAAACTGTGTTGGGATGAAAGCTAGCCACTTTGAGCAATGTGGGAAGTGCTGGGGCAGTTTGGGACAACAGGGCCAAAACCCTAACCCTAACCCCAACCCTTTCACAGTCCCAAAGTGCCATTTTCACAGTAAAAAAAAAAAGATTCATTTTGCTTAGCTTAGTCTGTAACTTGAAACTATGTACCGTATGGCCCTATAAACTGTGTTGGGATGAAAGCTAGCCACTTTGAGCAATGTGGGAAGTGCTGGGGCAGTTTGGGACAACAGGGCCAAAATGTCACTTTCACAGTCCCAAAGTGCCATTTTCACAGTAAAAAGGCCTGGTTCACTTTTGCTTAGCTTAGTCTGTAACTTGAAAACTATGTACCATATGGCCCTATAAACTGTGTTGGGATGAAAGCTAGCCACTTTGAGCAATGTGGGAAGTGCTGGGGCAGTTTGGGACAACAGGGCCAAAACCCTAACCCTAACCCTAACCCTTTCACAGTCCCAAAGTGCCATTTTCACAGTAAAAAAAAAAAGATTAATTTTGCTTAGCTTAGTCTGTAACTTGAAAACTATGTACCGTATGGCCCTATAAACTGTGTTGGGATGAAAGCTAGCCACTTTGAGCAATGTGGGAAGTGCTGGGGCAGTTTGGGACAACAGGGCCAAAATGTCACTTTCACAGTCCCAAAGTGCCATTTTCACAGTAAAAAGGCCTGGTTCACTTTTGCTTAGCTTAGTCTGTAACTTGAAAACTATGTACCGTATGGCCCTATAAACTGTGTTGGGATGAAAGCTAGCCACTTTGAGCAATGTGGGAAGTGCTGGGGCAGTTTGGGACAACAGGGCCAAAATGTCACTTTCACAGTCCCAAAGTGCCGTTTTCACAGTAAAAAGGCCTGGTTCACTTTTGCTTAGCTTAGTCTGTAACTTGAAAACTATGTACCGTATGGCCCTATAAACTGTGTTGGGATGAAAGCTAGCCACTTTGAGCAATGTGGGAAGTGCTGGGGCAGTTTGGGACAACAGGGCCAAAACCCTAACCCTAACCCTAACCCTTTCACAGTCCCAAAGTGCCATTTTCACAGTAAAAAAAAAAAGATTCATTTTGCTTAGCTTAGTCTGTAACTTGAAAACTATGTACCGTATGGCCCTATAAACTGTGTTGGGATGAAAGCTAGCCACTTTGAGCAATGTGGGAAGTGCTGGGGCAGTTTGGGACAACAGGGCCAAAATGTCACTTTCACAGTCCCAAAGTGCCATTTTCACAGTAAAAAGGCCTGGTTCACTTTTGCTTAGCTTAGTCTGTAACTTGAAAACTATGTACCGTATGGCCCTATAAACTGTGTTGGGATGAAAGCTAGCCACTTTGAGCAATGTGGGAAGTGCTGGGGCAGTTTGGGACAACAGGGCCAAAATGTCACTTTCACAGTCCCAAAGTGCCGTTTTCACAGTAAAAAGGCCTGGTTCACTTTTGCTTAGCTTAGTCTGTAACTTGAAAACTATGTACCGTATGGCCCTATAAACTGTGTTGGGATGAAAGCTAGCCACTTTGAGCAATGTGGGAAGTGCTGGGGCAGTTTGGGACAACAGGGCCAAAACCCTAACCCTAACCCTAACCCTAACCCTTTCACAGTCCCAAAGTGCCATTTTCACAGTAAAAAAAAAAAGATTCATTTTGCTTAGCTTAGTCTGTAACTTGAAAACTATGTACCGTATGGCCCTATAAACTGTGTTGGGATGAAAGCTAGCCACTTTGAGCAATGTGGGAAGTGCTGGGGCAGTTTGGGACAACAGGGCCAAAATGTCACTTTCACAGTCCCAAAGTGCCATTTTCACAGTAAAAAGGCCTGGTTCACTTTTGCTTAGCTTAGTCTGTAACTTGAAAACTATGTACCGTATGGCCCTATAAACTGTGTTGGGATGAAAGCTAGCCACTTTGAGCAATGTGGGAAGTGCTGGGGCAGTTTGGGACAACAGGGCCAAAACCCTAACCCTAACCCTAACCCTTTCACAGTCCCAAAGTGCCATTTTCACAGTAAAAAAAAAAAGATTCATTTTGCTTAGCTTAGTCTGTAACTTGAAAACTATGTACCGTATGGCCCTATAAACTGTGTTGGGATGAAAGCTAGCCACTTTGAGCAATGTGGGAAGTGCTGGGGCAGTTTGGGACAACAGGGCCAAACCCCTAACCCTAACCCCAACCCTTTCACAGTCCCAAAGTGCCATTTTCACAGTAAAAAAAAAAAGATTCATTTTGCTTAGCTTAGTCTGTAACTTGAAAACTATGTACCGTATGGCCCTATAAACTGTGTTGGGATGAAAGCTAGCCACTTTGAGCAATGTGGGAAGTGCTGGGGCAGTTTGGGACAACAGGGCCAAAATGTCACTTTCACAGTCCCAAAGTGCCATTTTCACAGTAAAAGGCCTGGTTCACTTTTGCTTAGCTTAGTCTGTAACTTGAAAACTATGTACCGTATGGCCCTATAAACTGTGTTGGGATGAAAGCTAGCCACTTTGAGCAATGTGGGAAGTGCTGGGCAGTTTGGGACAACAGGGCCAAAACCCTAACCCTAACCCTAACCCTTTCACAGTCCCAAAGTGCCATTTTCACAGTAAAAAAAAAAAGATTCATTTTGCTTAGCTTAGTCTGTAACTTGAAAACTATGTACCGTATGGCCCTATAAACTGTGTTGGGATGAAAGCTAGCACTTTGAGCAATGTGGGAAGTGCTGGGGCAGTTTGGACAACAGGGCCAAAACCCTAACCCTAACCCCAACCCTTTCACAGTCCCAAAGTGCCATTTTCACAGAAAAAAAAAAAGATTCATTTTGCTTAGCTTAGTCTGTAACTTGAAACTATGTACCGTATGGCCCTATAAACTGTGTTGGGATGAAAGCTAGCCACTTTGAGCAATGTGGGAAGTGCTGGGGCAGTTTGGTACAACAGGGCCAAAATGTCACTTTCACAGTCCCAAAGTGCCATTTTCACAGTAAAAAGGCCTGGTTCACTTTGCTTAGCTTAGTCTGTAACTTGAAAACTATGTACCATATGGCCCTATAAACTGTGTTGGGATGAAAGCTAGCCACTTTGAGCAATGTGGGAAGTGCTGGGGCAGTTTGGGACAACAGGGCCAAAACCCTAACCCTAACCCTAACCCTTTCACAGTCCCAAAGTGCCATTTTCACAGTAAAAAAAAAAAGATTAATTTTGCTTAGCTTAGTCTGTAACTTGAAAACTATGTACCGTATGGCCCTATAAACTGTGTTGGGATGAAAGCTAGCCACTTTGAGCAATGTGGGAAGTGCTGGGGCAGTTTGGGACAACAGGGCCAAAATGTCACTTTCACAGTCCCAAAGTGCCATTTTCACAGTAAAAAGGCCTGGTTCACTTTTGCTTAGCTTAGTCTGTAACTTGAAAACTATTACCGTATGGCCCTATAAACTGTGTTGGGATGAAAGCTAGCCACTTTGAGCAATGTGGGAAGTGCTTGGGGCAGTTTTGGGACAACAGGGCCAAAATGTCACTTTCACAGTCCCAAAGTGCCGTTTCACAGTAAAAAGGCCTGGTTCACTTTTGCTTAGCTTAGTCTGTAACTTGAAAACTATGTACCAGTATGGCCCTATAAACTGTGTTGGGATGAAAGCTAGCCACTTTGAGCAGAGCAATGTGGGAAGTGCTGGGGCAGTTTGGGACAACAGGGCCAAAACCCTAACCCTAACCCTAACCCTTTCACAGTCCCAAAGTGCCATTTTCACAGTAAAAAAAAAAAGATTCATTTTGCTTAGCTTAGTCTGTAACTTGAAAACTATGTACCGTATGGCCCTATAAACTGTGTTGGGATGAAAGCTAGCCACTTTGAGCAATGTGGGAAGTGCTGGGGCAGTTTGGGACAACAGGGCCAAAATGTCACTTTCACAGTCCCAAAGTGCCATTTTCACAGTAAAAAGGCCTGGTTCACTTTTGCTTAGCTTAGTCTGTAACTTGAAAACTATGTACCGTATGGCCCTATAAACTGTGTTGGGATGAAAGCTAGCCACTTTGAGCAATGTGGGAAGTGCTGGGGCAGTTTGGGACAACAGGGCCAAAATGTCACTTTCACAGTCCCAAAGTGCCGTTTTCACAGTAAAAAGGCCTGGTTCACTTTTGCTTAGCTTAGTCTGTAACTTGAAAACTATGTACCGTATGGCCCTATAAACTGTGTTGGGATGAAAGCTAGCCACTTTGAGCAATGTGGGAAGTGCTGGGGCAGTTTGGGACAACAGGGCCAAAACCCTAACCCTAACCCTAACCCTAACCCTTTCACAGTCCCAAAGTGCCATTTTCACAGTAAAAAAAAAAAGATTCATTTTGCTTAGCTTAGTCTGTAACTTGAAAACTATGTACCGTATGGCCCTATAAACTGTGTTGGGATGAAAGCTAGCCACTTTGAGCAATGTGGGAAGTGCTGGGGCAGTTTGGGACAACAGGGCCAAAATGTCACTTTCACAGTCCCAAAGTGCCATTTTCACAGTAAAAAGGCCTGGTTCACTTTTGCTTAGCTTAGTCTGTAACTTGAAAACTATGTACCGTATGGCCCTATAAACTGTGTTGGGATGAAAGCTAGCCACTTTGAGCAATGTGGGAAGTGCTGGGGCAGTTTGGGACAACAGGGCCAAAATGTCACTTTCACAGTCCCAAAGTGCCATTTTCACAGTAAAAAGGCCTGGTTCACTTTTGCTTAGCTTAGTCTGTAACTTGAAAACTATGTACCGTATGGCCCTATAAACTGTGTTGGGATGAAAGCTAGCCACTTTGAGCAATGTGGGAAGTGCTGGGGCAGTTTGGGACAACAGGGCCAAAACCCTAACCCTAACCCTAACCCTTTCACAGTCCCAAAGTGCCATTTTCACAGTAAAAAAAAAAAGATTCATTTTGCTTAGCTTAGTCTGTAACTTGAAAACTATGTACCGTATGGCCCTATAAACTGTGTTGGGATGAAAGCTAGCCACTTTGAGCAATGTGGGAAGTGCTGGGGCAGTTTGGGACAACAGGGCCAAAATGTCACTTTCACAGTCCCAAAGTGCCATTTTCACAGTAAAAAGGCCTGGTTCACTTTTGCTTAGCTTAGTCTGTAACTTGAAAACTATGTACCGTATGGCCCTATAAACTGTGTTGGGATGAAAGCTAGCCACTTTGAGCAATGTGGGAAGTGCTGGGGCAGTTTGGGACAACAGGGCCAAAATGTCACTTTCACAGTCCCAAAGTGCCGTTTTCACAGTAAAAAGGCCTGGTTCACTTTTGCTTAGCTTAGTCTGTAACTTGAAAACTATGTACCGTATGGCCCTATAAACTGTGTTGGGATGAAAGCTAGCAACTTTGAGCAATGTGGGAAGTGCTGGGGCAGTTTGGGACAACAGGGCCAAAACCCTAACCCTAACCCTAACCCTTTCACAGTCCCAAAGTGCCATTTTCACAGTAAAAAAAAAAAGATTCATTTTGCTTAGCTTAGTCTGTAACTTGAAAACTATGTACCGTATGGCCCTATAAACTGTGTTGGGATGAAAGCTAGCCACTTTGAGCAATGTGGGAAGTGCTGGGGCAGTTTGGGACAACAGGGCCAAAATGTCACTTTCACAGTCCCAAAGTGCCATTTTCACAGTAAAAAGGCCTGGTTCACTTTTGCTTAGCTTAGTCTGTAACTTGAAAACTATGTACCGTATGGCCCTATAAACTGTGTTGGGATGAAAGCTAGCCACTTTGAGCAATGTGGGAAGTGCTGGGGCAGTTTGGGACAACAGGGCCAAAATGTCACTTTCACAGTCCCAAAGTGCCGTTTTCACAGTAAAAAGGCCTGGTTCACTTTTGCTTAGCTTAGTCTGTAACTTGAAAACTATGTACCGTATGGCCCTATAAACTGTGTTGGGATGAAAGCTAGCCACTTTGAGCAATGTGGGAAGTGCTGGGGCAGTTTGGGACAACAGGGCCAAAACCCTAACCCTAACCCTAACCCTTTCACAGTCCCAAAGTGCCATTTTCACAGTAAAAAAAAAAAGATTCATTTTGCTTAGCTTAGTCTGTAACTTGAAAACTATGTACCGTATGGCCCTATAAACTGTGTTGGGATGAAAGCTAGCCACTTTGAGCAATGTGGGAAGTGCTGGGGCAGTTTGGGACAACAGGGCCAAAATGTCACTTTCACAGTCCCAAAGTGCCATTTTCACAGTAAAAAGGCCTGGTTCACTTTTGCTTAGCTTAGTCTGTAACTTGAAAACTATGTACCGTATGGCCCTATAAACTGTGTTGGGATGAAAGCTAGCCACTTTGAGCAATGTGGGAAGTGCTGGGGCAGTTTGGGACAACAGGGCCAAAACCCTAACCCTAACCCTAACCCTTTCACAGTCCCAAAGTGCCATTTTCACAGTAAAAAAAAAAAGATTCATTTTGCTTAGCTTAGTCTGTAACTTGAAAACTATGTACCGTATGGCCCTATAAACTGTGTTGGGATGAAAGCTAGCCACTTTGAGCAATGTGGGAAGTGCTGGGGCAGTTTGGGACAACAGGGCCAAAACCCTAACCCTAACCCCAACCCTTTCACAGTCCCAAAGTGCCATTTTCACAGTAAAAAAAAAAAGATTCATTTTGCTTAGCTTAGTCTGTAACTTGAAAACTATGTACCGTATGGCCCTATAAACTGTGTTGGGATGAAAGCTAGCCACTTTGAGCAATGTGGGAAGTGCTGGGGCAGTTTGGGACAACAGGGCCAAAATGTCACTTTCACAGTCCCAAAGTGCCGTTTTCACAGTAAAAAGGCCTGGTTCACTTTTGCTTAGCTTAGTCTGTAACTTGAAAACTATGTACCGTATGGCCCTATAAACTGTGTTGGGATGAAAGCTAGCCACTTTGAGCAATGTGGGAAGTGCTGGGGCAGTTTGGGACAACAGGGCCAAAACCCTAACCCTAACCCTAACCCTTTCACAGTCCCAAAGTGCCATTTTCACAGTAAAAAAAAAAAGATTCATTTTGCTTAGCTTAGTCTGTAACTTGAAAACTATGTACCGTATGGCCCTATAAACTGTGTTGGGATGAAAGCTAGCCACTTTGAGCAATGTGGGAAGTGCTGGGGCAGTTTGGGACAACAGGGCCAAAATGTCACTTTCACAGTCCCAAAGTGCCGTTTTCACAGTAAAAAGGCCTGGTTCACTTTTGCTTAGCTTAGTCTGTAACTTGAAAACTATGTACCGTATGGCCCTATAAACTGTGTTGGGATGAAAGCTAGCCACTTTGAGCAATGTGGGAAGTGCTGGGGCAGTTTGGGACAACAGGGCCAAAACCCTAACCCTAACCCTAACCCTTTCACAGTCCCAAAGTGCCATTTTCACAGTAAAAAAAAAAAGATTCATTTTGCTTAGCTTAGTCTGTAACTTGAAAACTATGTACCGTATGGCCCTATAAACTGTGTTGGGATGAAAGCTAGCCACTTTGAGCAATGTGGGAAGTGCTGGGGCAGTTTGGGACAACAGGGCCAAAATGTCACTTTCACAGTCCCAAAGTGCCATTTTCACAGTAAAAAGGCCTGGTTCACTTTTGCTTAGCTTAGTCTGTAACTTGAAAACTATGTACCGTATGGCCCTATAAACTGTGTTGGGATGAAAGCTAGCCACTTTGAGCAATGTGGGAAGTGCTGGGGCAGTTTGGGACAACAGGGCCAAAACCCTAACCCTAACCCTAACCCTTTCACAGTCCCAAAGTGCCATTTTCACAGTAAAAAAAAAAAGATTAATTTTGCTTAGCTTAGTCTGTAACTTGAAAACTATGTACCGTATGGCCCTATAAACTGTGTTGGGATGAAAGCTAGCCACTTTGAGCAATGTGGGAAGTGCTGGGGCAGTTTGGGACAACAGGGCCAAAACCCTAACCCTAACCCCAACCCTTTCACAGTCCCAAAGTGCCATTTTCACAGTAAAAAAAAAAAGATTCATTTTGCTTAGCTTAGTCTGTAACTTGAAAACTATGTACCGTATGGCCCTATAAACTGTGTTGGGATGAAAGCTAGCCACTTTGAGCAATGTGGGAAGTGCTGGGGCAGTTTGGGACAACAGGGCCAAAATGTCACTTTCACAGTCCCAAAGTGCCGTTTTCACAGTAAAAAGGCCTGGTTCACTTTTGCTTAGCTTAGTCTGTAACTTGAAAACTATGTACCGTATGGCCCTATAAACTGTGTTGGGATGAAAGCTAGCCACTTTGAGCAATGTGGGAAGTGCTGGGGCAGTTTGGGACAACAGGGCCAAAACCCTAACCCTAACCCTAACCCTTTCACAGTCCCAAAGTGCCATTTTCACAGTAAAAAAAAAAAGATTCATTTTGCTTAGCTTAGTCTGTAACTTGAAAACTATGTACCCTATGGCCCTATAAACTGTGTTGGGATGAAAGCTAGCCACTTTGAGCAATGTGGGAAGTGCTGGGGCAGTTTGGGACAACAGGGCCAAAATGTCACTTTCACAGTCCCAAAGTGCCATTTTCACAGTAAAAAGGCCTGGTTCACTTTTGCTTAGCTTAGTCTGTAACTTGAAAACTATGTACCGTATGGCCCTATAAACTGTGTTGGGATGAAAGCTAGCCACTTTGAGCAATGTGGGAAGTGCTGGGGCAGTTTGGGACAACAGGGCCAAAACCCTAACCCTAACCCTAACCCTTTCACAGTCCCAAAGTGCCATTTTCACAGTAAAAAAAAAAAGATTCATTTTGCTTAGCTTAGTCTGTAACTTGAAAACTATGTACCGTATGGCCCTATAAACTGTGTTGGGATGAAAGCTAGCCACTTTGAGCAATGTGGGAAGTGCTGGGGCAGTTTGGGACAACAGGGCCAAAACCCTAACCCTAACCCCAACCCTTTCACAGTCCCAAAGTGCCATTTTCACAGTAAAAAAAAAAAGATTCATTTTGCTTAGCTTAGTCTGTAACTTGAAAACTATGTACCGTATGGCCCTATAAACTGTGTTGGGATGAAAGCTAGCCACTTTGAGCAATGTGGGAAGTGCTGGGGCAGTTTGGGACAACAGGGCCAAAATGTCACTTTCACAGTCCCAAAGTGCCATTTTCACAGTAAAAAGGCCTGGTTCACTTTTGCTTAGCTTAGTCTGTAACTTGAAAACTATGTACCGTATGGCCCTATAAACTGTGTTGGGATGAAAGCTAGCCACTTTGAGCAATGTGGGAAGTGCTGGGGCAGTTTGGGACAACAGGGCCAAAACCCTAACCCTAACCCTAACCCTTTCACAGTCCCAAAGTGCCATTTTCACAGTAAAAAAAAAAAGATTCATTTTGCTTAGCTTAGTCTGTAACTTGAAAACTATGTACCGTATGGCCCTATAAACTGTGTTGGGATGAAAGCTAGCCACTTTGAGCAATGTGGGAAGTGCTGGGGCAGTTTGGGACAACAGGGCCAAAATGTCACTTTCACAGTCCCAAAGTGCCATTTTCACAGTAAAAAGGCCTGGTTCACTTTTGCTTAGCTTAGTCTGTAACTTGAAAACTATGTACCGTATGGCCCTATAAACTGTGTTGGGATGAAAGCTAGCCACTTTGAGCAATGTGGGAAGTGCTGGGGCAGTTTGGGACAACAGGGCCAAAACCCTAACCCTAACCCTAACCCTTTCACAGTCCCAAAGTGCCATTTTCACAGTAAAAAAAAAAAGATTCATTTTGCTTAGCTTAGTCTGTAACTTGAAAACTATGTACCGTATGGCCCTATAAACTGTGTTGGGATGAAAGCTAGCCACTTTGAGCAATGTGGGAAGTGCTGGGGCAGTTTGGGACAACAGGGCCAAAACCCTAACCCTAACCCCAACCCTTTCACAGTCCCAAAGTGCCATTTTCACAGTAAAAAAAAAAAGATTCATTTTGCTTAGCTTAGTCTGTAACTTGAAAACTATGTACCGTATGGCCCTATAAACTGTGTTGGGATGAAAGCTAGCCACTTTGAGCAATGTGGGAAGTGCTGGGGCAGTTTGGGACAACAGGGCCAAAATGTCACTTTCACAGTCCCAAAGTGCCATTTTCACAGTAAAAAGGCCTGGTTCACTTTTGCTTAGCTTAGTCTGTAACTTGAAAACTATGTACCGTATGGCCCTATAAACTGTGTTGGGATGAAAGCTAGCCACTTTGAGCAATGTGGGAAGTGCTGGGGCAGTTTGGGACAACAGGGCCAAAACCCTAACCCTAACCCTAACCCTTTCACAGTCCCAAAGTGCCATTTTCACAGTAAAAAAAAAAAGATTCATTTTGCTTAGCTTAGTCTGTAACTTGAAAACTATGTACCGTATGGCCCTATAAACTGTGTTGGGATGAAAGCTAGCCACTTTGAGCAATGTGGGAAGTGCTGGGGCAGTTTGGGACAACAGGGCCAAAATGTCACTTTCACAGTCCCAAAGTGCCATTTTCACAGTAAAAAGGCCTGGTTCACTTTTGCTTAGCTTAGTCTGTAACTTGAAAACTATGTACCGTATGGCCCTATAAACTGTGTTGGGATGAAAGCTAGCCACTTTGAGCAATGTGGGAAGTGCTGGGGCAGTTTGGGACAACAGGGCCAAAACCCTAACCCTAACCCTAACCCTTTCACAGTCCCAAAGTGCCATTTTCACAGTAAAAAAAAAAAGATTCATTTTGCTTAGCTTAGTCTGTAACTTGAAAACTATGTACCGTATGGCCCTATAAACTGTGTTGGGATGAAAGCTAGCCACTTTGAGCAATGTGGGAAGTGCTGGGGCAGTTTGGGACAACAGGGCCAAAACCCTAACCCTAACCCCAACCCTTTCACAGTCCCAAAGTGCCATTTTCACAGTAAAAAAAAAAAAAGATTAATTTTGCTTAGCTTAGTCTGTAACTTGAAAACTATGTACCGTATGGCCCTATAAACTGTGTTGGGATGAAAGCTAGCCACTTTGAGCAATGTGGGAAGTGCTGGGGCAGTTTGGGACAACAGGGCCAAAATGTCACTTTCACAGTCCCAAAGTGCCATTTTCACAGTAAAAAGGCCTGGTTCACTTTTGCTTAGCTTAGTCTGTAACTTGAAAACTATGTACCGTATGGCCCTATAAACTGTGTTGGGATGAAAGCTAGCCACTTTGAGCAATGTGGGAAGTGCTGGGGCAGTTTGGGACAACAGGGCCAAAACCCTAACCCTAACCCTAACCCTTTCACAGTCCCAAAGTGCCATTTTCACAGTAAAAAAAAAAAGATTCATTTTGCTTAGCTTAGTCTGTAACTTGAAAACTATGTACCGTATGGCCCTATAAACTGTGTTGGGATGAAAGCTAGCCACTTTGAGCAATGTGGGAAGTGCTGGGGCAGTTTGGGACAACAGGGCCAAAACCCTAACCCTAACCCCAAAGTAGTCTAATAGGATGTATGTTCGGTACCTTTTTTGGCCACTGGTGGCGCTAGTGAGCAATTTAATGCATAATTTGCATAATTAATTATGCAAATTAGTAATTAAACATTCCATGAATTCCATAGATATAATTAGCATAATCATAAATCATAAATATCCATAAATATAAATATCCATAAATATAATTAGCATATAATAGTTTATAATTAAATAATAATAAAAACTAATGATAGTTATTTATAAAATGCATGATGTGTGTGTGATTAGCTGATCTCATCTCTCTCTCTCCCTGCGTCTCATGTGCCATGCCTCCCCAAAAGCCAGCAGAGATGCTGACTCGAAGGTGTGAAAAACAAACAAATGTAAATTTGTTTGTTTGTCCCTGGGGGTGAGGTGGGGGGATGGGCTCCCAGTCTTTGTGGAATGCCAGGTGCCAGACATGCAAATTAGATAAACACAGAGGTGGGGGCTCCACTCTTTGAAGTGAATTGTATGCATAAATTAATCAAGTTAGTATTTAAATTCCTTACATACATTGACAGGGGGTGTGTGATTCCTCCTAGTGGTCAATCTCTCTATATATATATATATTTACACTGCAATACCTACCATGCCCTGACGTGATCTCAGTCATCTAGGGCAATGTTTTTCAATCAATGGTCTGGGGACCACCAATGGTCCTTGAATGTAATTCTTGTAAAAAATAAATGATACCCCCCCTAGTGTTCAATCTCTATATAAATATTTACACTGCAATACCATTTATGCCCTGATTTCAGTCACCTAGTGCAAATGTTTTCACGCAATGGTCCGGGGGCTACCGATGGTCTTTGAGAGGGTGTCTGTCTTGTATTATTTTTATGTTGTGTCTTTGAATTTTTTTATGTTTCATGTTGTCCTAATGGGGTTGGGTATTGTATATCTTGTATTATTTTTTGTGTTTTGTGTTGTGTCTTTGAATTTTGCATGCTTCATGTGGTACTAGGTGTTTGGGTTATTGTCTGTCTTGTATTATTTTTGGTGTTTTGTGTTGGGATCTTTGAATTTTTTATGTTTCATGTTGTCCAAATGGGGTTGGGTATTGCATATCTTGTATTATTTTTTGTGTTTTGTGTTGTGTCTTTGAATTTTGCATGTTTCATGTGGTATTAATGTGGTTGGGTTATTGTCTGTCTTGTATTATTTTTGGTGTTTTGTGTTGGGATCTTTGCATTTTTTATGTTTCATGTTGTCCAAATGGGGTTGGGTATTGTATATCTTGTATTATTTTTGGTGTTTTGTGTTGTATCTTTGAATTTTGTATGCTTCATGTGGTACTAGGTGTTTGGGTTATTGTCTGTCTTGTATTATTTTTGGTGTTTTGTGTTGGGATCTTTGAATTTTTTATGTTTCATGTTGTCCAAATGGGGGTTGGGTATTGTATATCTTGTATTATTTTTGGTGTTTTGTGTTGTGTCTTTGAATTTTGCATGCTTCATGTGGTACTAGGTGTTTGGGTTATTGTCTGTCTTGCATTATTTTTGGTGTTTTGTGTTGGGATCTTTGAATTTTTTATGTTTCATGTTGTCCAAATGGGGTTGGGTATTGTATATCTTGTATTATTTTTGGTGTTTTGTGTTGTGTCTTTGAATTTTGTATGCTTCATGTGGTACTAGGTGTTTGGGTTATTGTCTGTCTTGTATTATTTTTGGTGTTTTGTGTTGGGATCTTTGCATTTTTTATGTTTCATGTTGTCCAAATGGGGTTGGGTATTGTCTGTCTTGTATTATTTTTGGTGTTTTGTGTTGGGGTCTTTGAATTTTGCATGCTTCATGTGGTACTAATGTGTTTTGGTTATTGTCTGTCTTGTATCATTTTTGGTGTTTTGTGTTGTGTCTTTGATTTTTTTTTTATGTTTCATGTTGTCCTAATGGGTTGGGTATTGTATATCTTGTATTATTTTTTGTGTTTTGTGTTGTGTCTTTGAATTTTGCATGCTTCATGTGGTACTAGGTGTTTGGGTTATCGTCTGTCTTGTATTATTTTTGGTGTTTTGTGTTGGGATCTTTGAATTTTTTATGTTTCATGTTGTCCAAATGGGGTTGGGTATTGTATATCTTGTATTATTTTTTGTGTTTTGTGTTGGGTCTTTGAATTTTGCATGCTTCATGTGGTACTAGGTGTTGGGGTTATTGTCTGTCTTGTATTATTTTTGGTGTTTTGTGTTGGGATCTTTGAATTTTTTTATGTTTCATGTTGTCCAAATGGGGTTGGGTATTGTATATCTTGTATTATTTTTTGTGTTTTGTGTTGGGTCATTGAATTTTGCATGCTTCATGTGGTACTAGGTGTTGGGGTTATTGTCTGTCTTGTATTATTTTTGGTGTTTTGTGGTGGGATCTTTGATTTTTTTATGTTTCATGTTGTCCAAATGGGGTTGGGTATTGTCTGTCTTGTATTATTTTTTGTGTTTTGTGTTGTGTCTTTGAATTTTGCATGCTTCATGTGGTACTATGTGGTTGGGTTATTGTCTGTCTTGTATTATTTTTGGTGTTTTGTGTTGGGATCTTTGAATTTTTTATGTTTCATGTTGTCCAAATAGGGTTGGGTATTGTATATCTTGTATTATTTTTGGTGTTTTGTGTTGTGTCTTTGAATTTTGTATGCTTCATGTGGTACTAGGTGTTTGGGTTATTGTCTGTCTTGTATTATTTTTGGTGTTTTGTGTTGGGATCTTTGAATTTTTTATGTTTCATGTTGTCCAAATGGGGTTGGGTATTGTATATCTTGTATTATTTTTGGTGTTTTGTGTTGTGTCTTTGAATTTTGTATGCTTCATGTGGTACTAGGTGTTTGGGTTATTGTCTGTCTTGTATTATTTTTGGTGTTTTGTGTTGGGATCTTTGAATTTTTTATGTTTCATGTTGTCCAAATGGGGTTGGGTATTGGCTGTCTTGTATTATTTTTGGTGTTTTGTGTTGTGTCTTTTAATTTTGTATGCTTCATGTGGTACTAGGTGTTTGGGTTATTGTCTGTCTTGTATTATTTTTGGTGTTTTGTGTTGGGATCTTTGAATTTTTTATGTTTCATGTTGTCCAAATGGGGTTGGGTATTGTATATCTTGTATTATTTTTGGTGTTTTGTGTTGTGTCTTTGAATTTTGTATGCTTCATGTGGTACTAGGTGTTTGGGTTATTGTCTGTCTTGTATTATTTTTGGTGTTTTGTGTTGGGATCTTTGAATTTTTTATGTTTCATGTTGTCCAAATGGGGTTGGGTATTGGCTGTCTTGTATTATTTTTGGTGTTTTGTGTTGTGTCTTTGAATTTTGTATGCTTCATGTGGTACTAGGTGTTTGGGTTATTGTCTGTCTTGTATTATTTTTGGTGTTTTGTGTTGGGATCTTTGAATTTTTTATGTTTCATGTTGTCCAAATGGGGTTGGGTATTGGCTGTCTTGTATCATTTTTGGTGTTTTGTGTTGTGTCTTTGAATTTTGTATGCTTCATATGGTACTAATGTGTTTGGGTTATTGTCGGTCTTGTATTATTTTTGTTGTTTTGTGTTGTGACTTGGAATTTTTTATGTTTCATGTTGTCCTAATGGGGTTGGGTATTGTATATCTTGTATTATTTTTTGTGTGTTGTGTTGTGTCTTTGAATTTTGCATGATTCATGTGGTATTAGGTGTTTGGGTTATTGTCTGTCTTGTATTATTTTTGGTGTTTTGTGTTGGGATCTTTGAATTTTTTATGTTTCATGTGGTCCAAATGGGGTTGGGTATTGTATATCTTGTATTATTTTTGGTGTTTTGTGTTGTGTCTTTGAATTTTGTATGTTTCATGTGGTACTAGGTGTTTGGGTTATTGTCTGTCTTGTATTATTTTCGGTGTTTTGTGTTGTGTCTTTGAATTTTTTATGTTTCATGTTGTCCTAATGGGGTTGGGTATTGTATATCTTGTATTATTTTTTGTGTTTTGTGTTGGGTCTTTGAATTTTGCATGCTTCAGGTGGTACTAGGTGTTGGGGTTATTGTCTGTCTTGTATTATTTTTGGTGTTTTGGGTTGTGTCTTTGAATTTTTTTATGTTTCATGTTGTCCTAATGGGTTGGGTATTGTATATCTTGTATTATTTTTTGTGTTTTGTGTTGTGTCTTTGAATTTTGCATGCTTCATGTGGTACTAGGTGTTTGGGTTATTGTCTGTCTTGTATTATTTTTGGTGTTTTGTGTTGGGATCTTTGAATTTTTTATGTTTCATGTTGTCCAAATGGGGTTGGGTATTGTATATCTTGTATTATTTTTTGTGTTTTGTGTTGTGTCTTTGAATTTTGCATGCTTCATGTGGTACTAGGTGTTTTGGGTTATTGTCTGTCTTGTATTATTTTTGGTGTTTTGTGTTGGGATCTTTGAATTTTTTTATGTTTCATGTTGTCCAAATGGGGTTGGGTATTGTATATCTTGTATTATTTTTGGTGTTTTGTGTTGTGTCTTTGAATTTTGTATGCTTCATGTGGTACTAGGTGTTTGGGTTATTGTCTGTCTTGTATTATTTTTGGTGTTTTGTGTTGGGATCTTTGAATTTTTTATGTTTCATGTTGTCCAAATGGGGTTGGGTATTGTCTGTCTTGTATTATTTTTGGTGTTTTGTGTTGGGATCTTTGAATTTTGTATGCTTCATGTGGTACTAATGTGTTTGGGTTATTGTCTGTCTTGTATTATTTTCGGTGTTTTGTGTTGTGTCTTTGAATTTTTTATGTTTCATGTTGTCTTAATGGGGTTGGGTATTGTATATCTTGTATTATTTTTTGTGTTTTGTGTTGTGTCTTTGAATTTTGCATGCTTCATGTGGTACTAATGTGTTTTGGTTATTGTCTGTCTTGTATTATTTTTGGTGTTTTGTGTTGTGTCTTTGAATTTTTTTATGTTTCATGTTGTCCTAATGGGTTGGGTATTGTATATCTTGTATTATTTTTTGTGTTTTGTGTTGTGTGTTTGAATTTTGCATGCTTCATGTGGTACTAGGTGGTTGAGTTATTGTCTGTCTTGTATTATTTTTGGTGTTTTGTGGTGGGATCTTTGAATTTTTTATGTTTCATGTTGTCCTAATGGGTTGGGTATTGTATATCTTGTATTATTTTTTGTGTTTTGTGTTGTGTCTTTGAATTTTGCATGCTTCATGTGGTACTAGGTGGTTGGGTTATTGTCTGTCTTGTATTATTTTTGGTGTTTTGTGTTGGGATCTTTGAATTTTTTATGTTTCATGTTGTCCAAATGGGGTTGGGTATTGTATATCTTGTATTATTTTTTGTGTTTTGGGTTGTGTCTTTGAATTTTGCATGATTCATGTGGTACTAATGTGTTTGGGTTATTGTCTGTCTTGTATTATTTTTGGTGTTTTGTGTTGTGACTTTGAATTTTTTATGTTTCATGTTGTCCTAAGGTGTATGGTTTATTGTCTGTCTTGTATTATTTTTGGTGTTTTGTGCTGTGTCTTTGAATTTTGTATGCTTCATGTGGTACTAATGTGTTTGGGTTATTGTCTGTCTTGTATTATTTTTGGTGTTTTGTGTTGTGACTTTGAATTTTTTATGTTTCATGTTGTCCTAATGGGGTTGGGTATTGTATATCTTGTATTATTTTTGTGTTTTGTGTTGTGTCTTTGAATTATGCATGCTTCATGTGGTACTAATGTGTTTGGGTTATTGTCTGTCTTGTATTATTTTCGGGGTTTTGTGTTGTGTCTTTGAATTTTTTATGGTTCATGTTGTCCTAATGGGGTTGGGTATTGTATATCTTGTATTATTTTTTGTGTTTTGGGTTGTGTCTTTGAATTTTGCATGCTTCATGTGGTACTAATTCAAAATATTATATTAATACAACAGGCCGCCTGTTTGTAATAATATAATATTTTGAATTAGTACCACATGAAGCATGCAAAATTCAAAGATCCCAACACAAAACACCAAAAATAATACAAGACAGACAATAACCCAAACACCTAGTACCACATGAAGCATGCAAAATTCAAAGACACAACACAAAACACAAAAAATAATACAAGATATACAATACCCAACCCATTAGGACAACATGAAACATAAAAAAATTCAAAGACACAACCCAAAACACCAAAAATAATACAAGACAGACAATAACCCCAACACCTAGTACCACCTGAAGCATGCAAAATTCAAAGACCCAACACAAAACACAAAAAATAATACAAGATATACAATACCCAACCCCATTAGGACAACATGAAACATAAAAAATTCAAAGACACAACACAAAACACCGAAAATAATACAAGACAGACAATAACCCAAACACATTAGTACCACATGAAGCATACAAAATTCAAAGATCCCAACACAAAACACAAAAAATAACACAATATATACAATACCCAACCCCATTAGGACAACATGAAACATAAAAAATTCAAAGACACAACCCAAAACACCGAAAATAATACAAGACAGACAATAACCCAAACACCTAGTACCACATGAAACATACAAAATTCAAAGACACAACACAAAACACCAAAAATAATACAAGATATACAATACCCAACCCCATTTGGACCACATGAAACATAAAAAATTCAAAGATCCCAACACAAAACACCAAAAATAATACAAGACAGACAATAACCCAAACACCTAATACCACATGAATCATGCAAAATTCAAAGACACAACACAACACACAAAAAATAATACAAGATATACAATACCCAACCCCATTAGGACAACATGAAACATAAAAAATTCCAAGTCACAACACAAAACAACAAAAATAATACAAGACCGACAATAACCCAAACACATTAGTACCATATGAAGCATACAAAATTCAAAGACACAACACAAAACACCAAAAATAATACAAGACAGCCAATACCCAACCCCATTTGGACAACATGAAACATAAAAAATTCAAAGATCCCAACACAAAACACCAAAAATAATACAAGACAGACAATAACCCAAACACCTAGTACCACATGAAGCATACAAAATTCAAAGACACAACACAAAACACCAAAAATAATACAAGACAGCCAATACCCAACCCCATTTGGACAACATGAAACATAAAAAATTCAAAGATCCCAACACAAAACACCAAAAATAATACAAGACAGACAATAACCCAAACACCTAGTACCACATGAAGCATACAAAATTCAAAGACACAACACAAAACACCAAAAATAATACAAGATATACAATACCCAACCCCATTTGGACAACATGAAACATAAAAAATTCAAAGATCCCAACACAAAACACCAAAAATAATACAAGACAGACAATAACCCAAACACCTAGTACCACATGAAGCATACAAAATTCAAAGACACAACACAAAACACCAAAAATAATACAAGACAGCCAATACCCAACCCCATTTGGACAACATGAAACATAAAAAATTCAAAGATCCCAACACAAAACACCAAAAATAATACAAGACAGACAATAACCCAAACACCTAGTACCACATGAAGCATACAAAATTCAAAGACACAACACAAAACACCAAAAATAATACAAGATATACAATACCCAACCCCATTTGGACAACATGAAACATAAAAAAATCAAAGATCCCAACACAAAACACCAAAAATAATACAAGACAGACAATAACCCAAACACCTAGTACCACATGAAGCATACAAAATTCAAAGACACAACACAAAACACCAAAAATAATACAAGATATACAATACCCAACCCCATTTGGACAACATGAAACATAAAAAATTCAAAGATCCCAACACAAAACACCAAAAATAATACAAGACAGACAATAACCCAACCACATAGTACCACATGAAGCATGCAAAATTCAAAGACACAACACAAAACACAAAAAATAATACAAGACAGACAATACCCAACCCCATTTGGACAACATGAAACATAAAAAAATCAAAGATCCCAACACAAAACACCAAAAATAATACAAGACAGACAATAACCCAAACACCTAGTACCACATGAAGCATACAAAATTCAAAGACACAACACAAAACACCAAAAATAATACAAGATATACAATACCCAACCCCATTTGGACAACATGAAACATAAAAAATTCAAAGATCCCAACACAAAACACCAAAAATAATACAAGACAGACAATAACCCAACCACATAGTACCACATGAAGCATGCAAAATTCAAAGACACAACACAAAACACAAAAAATAATACAAGACAGACAATACCCAACCCCATTTGGACAACATGAAACATAAAAAAATCAAAGATCCCACCACAAAACACCAAAAATAATACAAGACAGACAATAACCCCAACACCTAGTACCACATGAAGCATGCAAAATTCAAAGACCCAACACAAAACACAAAAAATAATACAAGATATACAATACCCAACCCCATTTGGACAACATGAAACATAAAAAATTCAAAGATCCCAACACAAAACACCAAAAATAATACAAGACAGACAATAACCCAACCACATAGTACCACATGAAGCATGCAAAATTCAAAGACACAACACAAAACACAAAAAATAATACAAGACAGACAATACCCAACCCCATTTGGACAACATGAAACATAAAAAATTCAAAGATCCCAACACAAAACACCAAAAATAATACAAGACAGACAATAACCCCAACACCTAGTACCACATGAAGCATGCAAAATTCAAAGACCCAACACAAAACACAAAAAATAATACAAGATATACAATACCCAACCCCATTTGGACAACATGAAACATAAAAAATTCAAAGATCCCAACACAAAACACCAAAAATAATACAAGACAGACGATAACCCAAACACCTAGTACCACATGAAGCATGCAAAATTCAAAGACACAACACAAAACACAAAAAATAATACAAGATATACAATACCCAACCCATTAGGACAACATGAAACATAAAAAAAAATTCAGAGACACAACACAAAACACCAAAAATGATACAAGACAGACAATAACCAAAACACATTAGTACCACATGAAGCATGCAAAATTCAAAGACCCCAACACAAAACACCAAAAATAATACAAGACAGACAATACCCAACCCCATTTGGACAACATGAAACATAAAAAATTCAAAGATCCCAACACAAAACACCAAAAATAATACAAGACAGACAATAACCCAAACACCTAGTACCACATGAAGCATACAAAATTCAAAGACACAACACAAAACACCAAAAATAATACAAGACAGCCAATACCCAACCCCATTTGGACAACATGAAACATAAAAAATTCAAAGATCCCAACACAAAACACCAAAAATAATACAAGACAGACAATAACCCAAACACCTAGTACCACATGAAGCATACAAAATTCAAAGACACAACACAAAACACCAAAAATAATACAAGATATACAATACCCAACCCCATTTGGACAACATGAAACATAAAAAATTCAAAGATCCCAACACAAAACACCAAAAATAATACAAGACAGACAATAACCCAAACACCTAGTACCACATGAAGCATACAAAATTCAAAGACACAACACAAAACACCAAAAATAATACAAGACAGCCAATACCCAACCCCATTTGGACAACATGAAACATAAAAAATTCAAAGATCCCAACACAAAACACCAAAAATAATACAAGACAGACAATAACCCAAACACCTAGTACCACATGAAGCATACAAAATTCAAAGACACAACACAAAACACCAAAAATAATACAAGATATACAATACCCAACCCCATTTGGACAACATGAAACATAAAAAAATCAAAGATCCCAACACAAAACACCAAAAATAATACAAGACAGACAATAACCCAAACACCTAGTACCACATGAAGCATACAAAATTCAAAGACACAACACAAAACACCAAAAATAATACAAGATATACAATACCCAACCCCATTTGGACAACATGAAACATAAAAAATTCAAAGATCCCAACACAAAACACCAAAAATAATACAAGACAGACAATAACCCAACCACATAGTACCACATGAAGCATGCAAAATTCAAAGACACAACACAAAACACAAAAAATAATACAAGACAGACAATACCCAACCCCATTTGGACAACATGAAACATAAAAAAATCAAAGATCCCACCACAAAACACCAAAAATAATACAAGACAGACAATAACCCCAACACCTAGTACCACATGAAGCATGCAAAATTCAAAGACCCAACACAAAACACAAAAAATAATACAAGATATACAATACCCAACCCCATTTGGACAACATGAAACATAAAAAAATTCAAAGATCCCAACACAAAACACCAAAAATAATACAAGACAGACAATAACCCCAACACCTAGTACCACATGAAGCATGCAAAATTCAAAGACCCAACACAAAACACAAAAAATAATACAAGATATACAATACCCAACCCCATTTGGACAACATGAAACATAAAAAATTCAAAGATCCCAACACAAAACACCAAAAATAATACAAGACAGACGATAACCCAAACACCTAGTACCACATGAAGCATGCAAAATTCAAAGACACAACACAAAACACAAAAAATAATACAAGATATACAATACCCAACCCATTAGGACAACATGAAACATAAAAAAAAATTCAGAGACACAACACAAAACACCAAAAATGATACAAGACAGACAATAACCAAAACACATTAGTACCACATGAAGCATGCAAAATTCAAAGACCCCAACACAAAACACCAAAAATAATACAAGACAGACAATACCCAACCCCATTTGGACAACATGAAACATAAAAAATTCAAAGATCCCAACACAAAACACCAAAAATAATGCAAGACAGACAATAACCCAAACACCTAGTACCACATGAAGCATGCAAAATTCAAAGACACAACACAAAACACCAAAAATAATACAAGATATACAATACCCAACCCCCATTTGGACAACATGAAACATAAAAAATTCAAAGATCCCAACACAAAACACCAAAAATAATACAAGACAGACAATAACCCAAACACCTAGTACCACATGAAGCATACAAAATTCAAAGATACAACACAAAACACCAAAAATAATACAAGATATACAATACCCAACCCCATTTGGACAACATGAAACATAAAAAATGCAAAGATCCCAACACAAAACACCAAAAATAATACAAGACAGACAATAACCCAACCACATTAATACCACATGAAACATGCAAAATTCAAAGACACAACACAAAACACAAAAAATAATACAAGATATGCAATACCCAACCCCATTTGGACAACATGAAACATAAAAAATTCAAAGATCCCAACACAAAACACCACAAATAATACAAGACAGACAATAACCCAAACCCCTAGTACCACATGAAGCATGCAAAATTCAAAGACACAACACAAAACACAAAAAATAATACAAGATATACAATACCCAACCCCATTTGGACAACATGAAACATAAAAAATTAAAAGATCCCAACACAAAACACCAAAAATAATACAAGACAGACAATAACCCAAACACCTAGTACCACATGAAGCATGCAAAATTCAAAGACACAACACAAAACACAAAAAATAATACAAGATATACAATACCCAACCCCATTAGGACAACATGAAACATAAAAAAATTCAAAGACACAACATAAAAATAATACAAGACAGACACCCTCTCAAAGACCATCGGTAGCCCCCGGACCATTGCGTGAAAACATTTGCACTAGGTGACTGAAATCAGGGCATAAATGGTATTGCAGTGTAAATATTTATATAGAGATTGAACACTAGGGGGGGTATCATTTATTTTTTACAAGAATTACATTCAAGGAC
Organism: Protomyctophum bolini; assembly: GCF_963924005.1. Classification (NCBI taxonomy): domain Eukaryota; kingdom Metazoa; phylum Chordata; class Actinopteri; order Myctophiformes; family Myctophidae; genus Protomyctophum; species Protomyctophum bolini. Next base: position 26,680 of record NW_027665363.1, on the reverse strand, counting down.
CATTGGTGGTCCCCAGACCATTGATTGAAAAACATTGCCCTAGATGACTGAGATCACGTCAGGGCATGGTAGGTATTGCAGTGTAATTATATATATATATAGAGAGATTGACCACTAGGAGGAATCACACACCCCCTGTCAATGTATGTAAGGAATTTAAATACTAACTTGATTCATTTATGCATACAATTCACTTCAAAGAGTGGAGCCCCCACCTCTGTGTTTATCTAATTTGCATGTCTGGCACCTGGCATTCCACAAAGGGGGGAGCCCATCCCCCCACCCCACCCCCGCTCTTCATTTAATTTGCATGTCGCACCTGGCACCTGGTTAGAGCCCATCCCCCCACCCCACCCCCGCGCTTCATTTAATTTGCATGTCTGGCCCATGGCATTCCACAAAGACTGGGAGCCCATCCCCCCACCTCACCCCCAGGGACAAACAAACAAATTTACATTTGTTTGTTTTTCACACCTTCGAGTCAGCATCTCTGCTGGCTTTTGGGGAGGCATGGCACATGAGACGCAGGGAGAGAGAGAGATGAGATCAGCTAATCACACACACATCATGCATTTTATAAATAACTATCATTAGTTTTTATTATTATTTAATTATAAACTATTATATGCTAATTATATTTATGGATATTTATATTTATGGATATTTATGATTTATGATTATGCTAATTATATCTATGGAATTCATGGAATGTTTAATTACTAATTTGCATAATTAATTATGCAAATTATGCATTAAATTGCTCACTAGCGCCACCAGTGGCCAAAAAAGGTACCGAACATACATCCTATTAGACTACTCCCCAACCCTTTCACAGTCCCAAAGTGCCATTTTCACAGTAAAAAAAAAAAGATTCATTTTGCTTAGCTTAGTCTGTAACTTGAAAACTATGTACCGTATGGCCCTATAAACTGTGTTGGGATGAAAGCTAGCCACTTTGAGCAATGTGGGAAGTGCTGGGGCAGTTTGGGACAACAGGGCCAAAATGTCACTTTCACAGTCCCAAAGTGCCATTTTCACAGTAAAAAGGCCTGGTTCACTTTTGCTTAGCTTAGTCTGTAATTTGAAAACTATGTACCGTATGGCCCTATAAACTGTGTTGGGATGAAAGCTAGCCACTTTGAGCAATGTGGGAAGTGCTGGGGCAGTTTGGGACAACAGGGCCAAAACCCTAACCCTAACCCTAACCCTTTCACAGTCCCAAAGTGCCATTTTCACAGTAAAAAAAAAAAGATTCATTTTGCTTAGCTTAGTCTGTAACTTGAAAACTATGTACCGTATGGCCCTATAAACTGTGTTGGGATGAAAGCTAGCCACTTTGAGCAATGTGGGAAGTGCTGGGGCAGTTTGGGACAACAGGGCCAAAATGTCACTTTCACAGTCCCAAAGTGCCATTTTCACAGTAAAAAGGCCTGGTTCACTTTTGCTTAGCTTAGTCTGTAACTTGAAAACTATGTACCGTATGGCCCTATAAACTGTGTTGGGATGAAAGCTAGCCACTTTGAGCAATGTGGGAAGTGCTGGGGCAGTTTGGGACAACAGGGCCAAAATGTCACTTTCACAGTCCCAAAGTGCCGTTTTCACAGTAAAAAGGCCTGGTTCACTTTTGCTTAGCTTAGTCTGTAACTTGAAAACTATGTACCGTATGGCCCTATAAACTGTGTTGGGATGAAAGCTAGCCACTTTGAGCAATGTGGGAAGTGCTGGGGCAGTTTGGGACAACAGGGCCAAAACCCTAACCCTAACCCTAACCCTTTCACAGTCCCAAAGTGCCATTTTCACAGTAAAAAAAAAAAGATTCATTTTGCTTAGCTTAGTCTGTAACTTGAAAACTATGTACCGTATGGCCCTATAAACTGTGTTGGGATGAAAGCTAGCCACTTTGAGCAATGTGGGAAGTGCTGGGGCAGTTTGGGACAACAGGGCCAAAATGTCACTTTCACAGTCCCAAAGTGCCGTTTTCACAGTAAAAAGGCCTGGTTCACTTTTGCTTAGCTTAGTCTGTAACTTGAAAACTATGTACCGTATGGCCCTATAAACTGTGTTGGGATGAAAGCTAGCCACTTTGAGCAATGTGGGAAGTGCCGGGGCAGTTTGGGACAACAGGGCCAAAATGTCACTTTCACAGTCCCAAAGTGCCATTTTCACAGTAAAAAGGCCTGGTTCACTTTTGCTTAGCTTAGTCTGTAACTTGAAAACTATGTACCGTATGGCCCTATAAACTGTGTTGGGATGAAAGCTAGCCACTTTGAGCAATGTGGGAAGTGCTGGGGCAGTTTGGGACAACAGGGCCAAAATGTCACTTTCACAGTCCCAAAGTGCCGTTTTCACAGTAAAAAGGCCTGGTTCACTTTTGCTTAGCTTAGTCTGTAACTTGAAAACTATGTACCTTATGGCCCTATAAACTGTGTTGGGATGAAAGCTAGCCACTTTGAGCAATGTGGGAAGTGCTGGGGCAGTTTGGGACAACAGGGCCAAAACCCTAACCCTAACCCTAACCCTTTCACAGTCCCAAAGTGCCATTTTCACAGTAAAAAAAAAAAGATTCATTTTGCTTAGCTTAGTCTGTAACTTGAAAACTATGTACCGTATGGCCCTATAAACTGTGTTGGGATGAAAGCTAGCCACTTTGAGCAATGTGGGAAGTGCTGGGGCAGTTTGGGACAACAGGGCCAAAATGTCACTTTCACAGTCCCAAAGTGCCATTTTCACAGTAAAAAGGCCTGGTTCACTTTTGCTTAGCTTAGTCTGTAACTTGAAAACTATGTACCGTATGGCCCTATAAACTGTGTTGGGATGAAAGCTAGCCACTTTGAGCAATGTGGGAAGTGCTGGGGCAGTTTGGGACAACAGGGCCAAAACCCTAACCCTAACCCTAACCCTTTCACAGTCCCAAAGTGCCATTTTCACAGTAAAAAAAAAAAGATTCATTTTGCTTAGCTTAGTCTGTAACTTGAAAACTATGTACCGTATGGCCCTATAAACTGTGTTGGGATGAAAGCTAGCCACTTTGAGCAATGTGGGAAGTGCTGGGGCAGTTTGGGACAACAGGGCCAAAACCCTAACCCTAACCCCAACCCTTTCACAGTCCCAAAGTGCCATTTTCACAGTAAAAAAAAAAAGATTCATTTTGCTTAGCTTAGTCTGTAACTTGAAAACTATGTACCGTATGGCCCTATAAACTGTGTTGGGATGAAAGCTAGCCACTTTGAGCAATGTGGGAAGTGCTGGGGCAGTTTGGGACAACAGGGCCAAAATGTCACTTTCACAGTCCCAAAGTGCCATTTTCACAGTAAAAAGGCCTGGTTCACTTTTGCTTAGCTTAGTCTGTAACTTGAAAACTATGTACCGTATGGCCCTATAAACTGTGTTGGGATGAAAGCTAGCCACTTTGAGCAATGTGGGAAGTGCTGGGGCAGTTTGGGACAACAGGGCCAAAATGTCACTTTCACAGTCCCAAAGTGCCATTTTCACAGTAAAAAGGCCTGGTTCACTTTTGCTTAGCTTAGTCTGTAACTTGAAAACTATGTACCGTATGGCCCTATAAACTGTGTTGGGATGAAAGCTAGCCACTTTGAGCAATGTGGGAAGTGCTGGGGCAGTTTGGGACAACAGGGCCAAAATGTCACTTTCACAGTCCCAAAGTGCCATTTTCACAGTAAAAAGGCCTGGTTCACTTTTGCTTAGCTTAGTCTGTAACTTGAAAACTATGTACCGTATGGCCCTATAAACTGTGTTGGGATGAAAGCTAGCCACTTTGAGCAATGTGGGAAGTGCTGGGGCAGTTTGGGACAACAGGGCCAAAACCCTAACCCTAACCCCAACCCTTTCACAGTCCCAAAGTGCCATTTTCACAGTAAAAAAAAAAAGATTCATTTTGCTTAGCTTAGTCTGTAACTTGAAAACTATGTACCGTATGGCCCTATAAACTGTGTTGGGATGAAAGCTAGCCACTTTGAGCAATGTGGGAAGTGCTGGGGCAGTTTGGGACAACAGGGCCAAAATGTCACTTTCACAGTCCCAAAGTGCCATTTTCACAGTAAAAAGGCCTGGTTCACTTTTGCTTAGCTTAGTCTGTAACTTGAAAACTATGTACCGTATGGCCCTATAAACTGTGTTGGGATGAAAGCTAGCCACTTTGAGCAATGTGGGAAGTGCTGGGGCAGTTTGGGACAACAGGGCCAAAACCCTAACCCTAACCCTAACCCTTTCACAGTCCCAAAGTGCCATTTTCACAGTAAAAAAAAAAAGATTCATTTTGCTTAGCTTAGTCTGTAACTTGAAAACTATGTACCGTATGGCCCTATAAACTGTGTTGGGATGAAAGCTAGCCACTTTGAGCAATGTGGGAAGTGCTGGGGCAGTTTGGGACAACAGGGCCAAAATGTCACTTTCACAGTCCCAAAGTGCCATTTTCACAGTAAAAAGGCCTGGTTCACTTTTGCTTAGCTTAGTCTGTAACTTGAAAACTATGTACCGTATGGCCCTATAAACTGTGTTGGGATGAAAGCTAGCCACTTTGAGCAATGTGGGAAGTGCTGGGGCAGTTTGGGACAACAGGGCCAAAACCCTAACCCTAACCCTAACCCTTTCACAGTCCCAAAGTGCCATTTTCACAGTAAAAAAAAAAAGATTCATTTTGCTTAGCTTAGTCTGTAACTTGAAAACTATGTACCGTATGGCCCTATAAACTGTGTTGGGATGAAAGCTAGCCACTTTGAGCAATGTGGGAAGTGCTGGGGCAGTTTGGGACAACAGGGCCAAAACCCTAACCCTAACCCCAACCCTTTCACAGTCCCAAAGTGCCATTTTCACAGTAAAAAAAAAAAGATTCATTTTGCTTAGCTTAGTCTGTAACTTGAAAACTATGTACCGTATGGCCCTATAAACTGTGTTGGGATGAAAGCTAGCCACTTTGAGCAATGTGGGAAGTGCTGGGGCAGTTTGGGACAACAGGGCCAAAATGTCACTTTCACAGTCCCAAAGTGCCATTTTCACAGTAAAAAGGCCTGGTTCACTTTTGCTTAGCTTAGTCTGTAACTTGAAAACTATGTACCGTATGGCCCTATAAACTGTGATGGGATGAAAGCTAGCCACTTTGAGCAATGTGGGAAGTGCTGGGGCAGTTTGGGACAACAGGGCCAAAACCCTAACCCTAACCCTAACCCTTTCACAGTCCCAAAGTGCCATTTTCACAGTAAAAAAAAAAAGATTCATTTTGCTTAGCTTAGTCTGTAACTTGAAAACTATGTACCGTATGGCCCTATAAACTGTGTTGGGATGAAAGCTAGCCACTTTGAGCAATGTGGGAAGTGCTGGGGCAGTTTGGGACAACAGGGCCAAAATGTCACTTTCACAGTCCCAAAGTGCCATTTTCACAGTAAAAAGGCCTGGTTCACTTTTGCTTAGCTTAGTCTGTAACTTGAAAACTATGTACCGTATGGCCCTATAAACTGTGTTGGGATGAAAGCTAGCCACTTTGAGCAATGTGGGAAGTGCTGGGGCAGTTTGGGACAACAGGGCCAAAATGTCACTTTCACAGTCCCAAAGTGCCGTTTTCACAGTAAAAAGGCCTGGTTCACTTTTGCTTAGCTTAGTCTGTAACTTGAAAACTATGTACCGTATGGCCCTATAAACTGTGTTGGGATGAAAGCTAGCCACTTTGAGCAATGTGGGAAGTGCTGGGGCAGTTTGGGACAACAGGGCCAAAACCCTAACCCTAACCCCAACCCTTTCACAGTCCCAAAGTGCCATTTTCACAGTAAAAAAAAAAAGATTCATTTTGCTTAGCTTAGTCTGTAACTTGAAAACTATGTACCGTATGGCCCTATAAACTGTGTTGGGATGAAAGCTAGCCACTTTGAGCAATGTGGGAAGTGCTGGGGCAGTTTGGGACAACAGGGCCAAAATGTCACTTTCACAGTCCCAAAGTGCCATTTTCACAGTAAAAAGGCCTGGTTCACTTTTGCTTAGCTTAGTCTGTAACTTGAAAACTATGTACCGTATGGCCCTATAAACTGTGATGGGATGAAAGCTAGCCACTTTGAGCAATGTGGGAAGTGCTGGGGCAGTTTGGGACAACAGGGCCAAAACCCTAACCCTAACCCTAACCCTTTCACAGTCCCAAAGTGCCATTTTCACAGTAAAAAAAAAAAGATTCATTTTGCTTAGCTTAGTCTGTAACTTGAAAACTATGTACCGTATGGCCCTATAAACTGTGTTGGGATGAAAGCTAGCCACTTTGAGCAATGTGGGAAGTGCTGGGGCAGTTTGGGACAACAGGGCCAAAATGTCACTTTCACAGTCCCAAAGTGCCATTTTCACAGTAAAAAGGCCTGGTTCACTTTTGCTTAGCTTAGTCTGTAACTTGAAAACTATGTACCGTATGGCCCTATAAACTGTGTTGGGATGAAAGCTAGCCACTTTGAGCAATGTGGGAAGTGCTGGGGCAGTTTGGGACAACAGGGCCAAAATGTCACTTTCACAGTCCCAAAGTGCCGTTTTCACAGTAAAAAGGCCTGGTTCACTTTTGCTTAGCTTAGTCTGTAACTTGAAAACTATGTACCGTATGGCCCTATAAACTGTGTTGGGATGAAAGCTAGCCACTTTGAGCAATGTGGGAAGTGCTGGGGCAGTTTGGGACAACAGGGCCAAAACCCTAACCCTAACCCCAACCCTTTCACAGTCCCAAAGTGCCATTTTCACAGTAAAAAAAAAAAGATTAATTTTGCTTAGCCTAGTCTGTAACTTGAAAACTATGTACCGTATGGCCCTATAAACTGTGTTGGGATGAAAGCTAGCCACTTTGAGCAATGTGGGAAGTGCTGGGGCAGTTTGGGACAACAGGGCCAAAATGTCACTTTCACAGTCCCAAAGTGCCATTTTCACAGTAAAAAGGCCTGGTTCACTTTTGCTTAGCTTAGTCTGTAACTTGAAAACTATGTACCGTATGGCCCTATAAACTGTGTTGGGATGAAAGCTAGCCACTTTGAGCAATGTGGGAAGTGCTGGGGCAGTTTGGGACAACAGGGCCAAAACCCTAACCCTAACCCTAACCCTTTCACAGTCCCAAAGTGCCATTTTCACAGTAAAAAAAAAAAGATTAATTTTGCTTAGCTTAGTCTGTAACTTGAAAACTATGTACCGTATGGCCCTATAAACTGTGTTGGGATGAAAGCTAGCCACTTTGAGCAATGTGGGAAGTGCTGGGGCAGTTTGGGACAACAGGGCCAAAACCCTAACCCTAACCCCAACCCTTTCACAGTCCCAAAGTGCCATTTTCACAGTAAAAAAAAAAAGATTAATTTTGCTTAGCTTAGTCTGTAACTTGAAAACTATGTACCGTATGGCCCTATAAACTGTGTTGGGATGAAAGCTAGCCACTTTGAGCAATGTGGGAAGTGCTGGGGCAGTTTGGGACAACAGGGCCAAAATGTCACTTTCACAGTCCCAAAGTGCCATTTTCACAGTAAAAAGGCCTGGTTCACTTTTGCTTAGCTTAGTCTGTAACTTGAAAACTATGTACCGTATGGCCCTATAAACTGTGTTGGGATGAAAGCTAGCCACTTTGAGCAATGTGGGAAGTGCTGGGGCAGTTTGGGACAACAGGGCCAAAACCCTAACCCTAACCCTAACCCTTTCACAGTCCCAAAGTGCCATTTTCACAGTAAAAAAAAAAAGATTCATTTTGCTTAGCTTAGTCTGTAACTTGAAAACTATGTACCGTATGGCCCTATAAACTGTGTTGGGATGAAAGCTAGCCACTTTGAGCAATGTGGGAAGTGCTGGGGCAGTTTGGGACAACAGGGCCAAAATGTCACTTTCACAGTCCCAAAGTGCCATTTTCACAGTAAAAAGGCCTGGTTCACTTTTGCTTAGCTTAGTCTGTAACTTGAAAACTATGTACCGTATGGCCCTATAAACTGTGTTGGGATGAAAGCTAGCCACTTTGAGCAATGTGGGAAGTGCTGGGGCAGTTTGGGACAACAGGGCCAAAACCCTAACCCTAACCCTAACCCTTTCACAGTCCCAAAGTGCCATTTTCACAGTAAAAAAAAAAAGATTCATTTTGCTTAGCTTAGTCTGTAACTTGAAAACTATGTACCGTATGGCCCTATAAACTGTGTTGGGATGAAAGCTAGCCACTTTGAGCAATGTGGGAAGTGCTGGGGCAGTTTGGGACAACAGGGCCAAAATGTCACTTTCACAGCCCCAAAGTGCCATTTTCACAGTAAAAAGGCCTGGTTCACTTTTGCTTAGCTTAGTCTGTAACTTGAAAACTATGTACCGTATGGCCCTATAAACTGTGTTGGGATGAAAGCTAGCCACTTTGAGCAATGTGGGAAGTGCTGGGGCAGTTTGGGACAACAGGGCCAAAACCCTAACCCTAACCCTAACCCTTTCACAGTCCCAAAGTGCCATTTTCACAGTAAAAAAAAAAAGATTCATTTTGCTTAGCTTAGTCTGTAACTTGAAAACTATGTACCGTATGGCCCTATAAACTGTGTTGGGATGAAAGCTAGCCACTTTGAGCAATGTGGGAAGTGCTGGGGCAGTTTGGGACAACAGGGCCAAAACCCTAACCCTAACCCCAACCCTTTCACAGTCCCAAAGTGCCATTTTCACAGTAAAAAAAAAAAGATTCATTTTGCTTAGCTTAGTCTGTAACTTGAAAACTATGTACCGTATGGCCCTATAAACTGTGTTGGGATGAAAGCTAGCCACTTTGAGCAATGTGGGAAGTGCTGGGGCAGTTTGGGACAACAGGGCCAAAATGTCACTTTCACAGTCCCAAAGTGCCATTTTCACAGTAAAAAGGCCTGGTTCACTTTTGCTTAGCTTAGTCTGTAACTTGAAAACTATGTACCGTATGGCCCTATAAACTGTGTTGGGATGAAAGCTAGCCACTTTGAGCAATGTGGGAAGTGCTGGGCAGTTTGGGACAACAGGGCCAAAACCCTAACCCTAACCCTAACCCTTTCACAGTCCCAAAGTGCCATTTTCACAGTAAAAAAAAAAAGATTCATTTTGCTTAGCTTAGTCTGTAACTTGAAAACTATGTACCGTATGGCCCTATAAACTGTGTTGGGATGAAAGCTAGCCACTTTGAGCAATGTGGGAAGTGCTGGGGCAGTTTGGGACAACAGGGCCAAAATGTCACTTTCACAGTCCCAAAGTGCCATTTTCACAGTAAAAAGGCCTGGTTCACTTTTGCTTAGCTTAGTCTGTAACTTGAAAACTATGTACCGTATGGCCCTATAAACTGTGTTGGGATGAAAGCTAGCCACTTTGAGCAATGTGGGAAGTGCTGGGGCAGTTTGGGACAACAGGGCCAAAATGTCACTTTCACAGTCCCAAAGTGCCGTTTTCACAGTAAAAAGGCCTGGTTCACTTTTGCTTAGCTTAGTCTGTAACTTGAAAACTATGTACCGTATGGCCCTATAAACTGTGTTGGGATGAAAGCTAGCCACTTTGAGCAATGTGGGAAGTGCTGGGGCAGTTTGGGACAACAGGGCCAAAATGTCACTTTCACAGTCCCAAAGTGCCATTTTCACAGTAAAAAGGCCTGGTTCACTTTTGCTTAGCTTAGTCTGTAACTTGAAAACTATGTACCGTATGGCCCTATAAACTGTGTTGGGATGAAAGCTAGCCACTTTGAGCAATGTGGGAAGTGCTGGGCAGTTTGGGACAACAGGGCCAAAACCCTAACCCTAACCCTAACCCTTTCACAGTCCCAAAGTGCCATTTTCACAGTAAAAAAAAAAAGATTCATTTTGCTTAGCTTAGTCTGTAACTTGAAAACTATGTACCGTATGGCCCTATAAACTGTGTTGGGATGAAAGCTAGCCACTTTGAGCAATGTGGGAAGTGCTGGGGCAGTTTGGGACAACAGGGCCAAAATGTCACTTTCACAGTCCCAAAGTGCCATTTTCACAGTAAAAAGGCCTGGTTCACTTTTGCTTAGCTTAGTCTGTAACTTGAAAACTATGTACCGTATGGCCCTATAAACTGTGTTGGGATGAAAGCTAGCCACTTTGAGCAATGTGGGAAGTGCTGGGGCAGTTTGGGACAACAGGGCCAAAATGTCACTTTCACAGTCCCAAAGTGCCGTTTTCACAGTAAAAAGGCCTGGTTCACTTTTGCTTAGCTTAGTCTGTAACTTGAAAACTATGTACCGTATGGCCCTATAAACTGTGTTGGGATGAAAGCTAGCCACTTTGAGCAATGTGGGAAGTGCTGGGGCAGTTTGGGACAACAGGGCCAAAACCCTAACCCTAACCCTAACCCTTTCACAGTCCCAAAGTGCCATTTTCACAGTAAAAAAAAAAAGATTCATTTTGCTTAGCTTAGTCTGTAACTTGAAAACTATGTACCGTATGGCCCTATAAACTGTGTTGGGATGAAAGCTAGCCACTTTGAGCAATGTGGGAAGTGCTGGGGCAGTTTGGGACAACAGGGCCAAAATGTCACTTTCACAGTCCCAAAGTGCCATTTTCACAGTAAAAAGGCCTGGTTCACTTTTGCTTAGCTTAGTCTGTAACTTGAAAACTATGTACCGTAAGGCCCTATAAACTGTGTTGGGATGAAAGCTAGCCACTTTGAGCAATGTGGGAAGTGCTGGGGCAGTTTGGGACAACAGGGCCAAAATGTCACTTTCACAGTCCCAAAGTGCCGTTTTCACAGTAAAAAGGCCTGGTTCACTTTTGCTTAGCTTAGTCTGTAACTTGAAAACTATGTACCGTATGGCCCTATAAACTGTGTTGGGATGAAAGCTAGCCACTTTGAGCAATGTGGGAAGTGCTGGGGCAGTTTGGGACAACAGGGCCAAAACCCTAACCCTAACCCTAACCCTTTCACAGTCCCAAAGTGCCATTTTCACAGTAAAAAAAAAAAGATTCATTTTGCTTAGCTTAGTCTGTAACTTGAAAACTATGTACCGTATGGCCCTATAAACTGTGTTGGGATGAAAGCTAGCCACTTTGAGCAATGTGGGAAGTGCTGGGGCAGTTTGGGACAACAGGGCCAAAATGTCACTTTCACAGTCCCAAAGTGCCATTTTCACAGTAAAAAGGCCTGGTTCACTTTTGCTTAGCTTAGTCTGTAACTTGAAAACTATGTACCGTATGGCCCTATAAACTGTGTTGGGATGAAAGCTAGCCACTTTGAGCAATGTGGGAAGTGCTGGGGCAGTTTGGGACAACAGGGCCAAAATGTCACTTTCACAGTCCCAAAGTGCCATTTTCACAGTAAAAAGGCCTGGTTCACTTTTGCTTAGCTTAGTCTGTAACTTGAAAACTATGTACCGTATGGCCCTATAAACTGTGTTGGGATGAAAGCTAGCCACTTTGAGCAATGTGGGAAGTGCTGGGGCAGTTTGGGACAACAGGGCCAAAATGTCACTTTCACAGTCCCAAAGTGCCATTTTCACAGTAAAAAGGCCTGGTTCACTTTTGCTTAGCTTAGTCTGTAACTTGAAAACTATGTACCGTATGGCCCTATAAACTGTGATGGGATGAAAGCTAGCCACTTTGAGCAATGTGGGAAGTGCTGGGGCAGTTTGGGACAACAGGGCCAAAACCCTAACCCTAACCCTAACCCTTTCACAGTCCCAAAGTGCCATTTTCACAGTAAAAAAAAAAAGATTCATTTTGCTTAGCTTAGTCTGTAACTTGAAAACTATGTACCGTATGGCCCTATAAACTGTGTTGGGATGAAAGCTAGCCACTTTGAGCAATGTGGGAAGTGCTGGGGCAGTTTGGGACAACAGGGCCAAAATGTCACTTTCACAGTCCCAAAGTGCCATTTTCACAGTAAAAAGGCCTGGTTCACTTTTGCTTAGCTTAGTCTGTAACTTGAAAACTATGTACCGTATGGCCCTATAAACTGTGTTGGGATGAAAGCTAGCCACTTTGAGCAATGTGGGAAGTGCTGGGGCAGTTTGGGACAACAGGGCCAAAATGTCACTTTCACAGTCCCAAAGTGCCGTTTTCACAGTAAAAAGGCCTGGTTCACTTTTGCTTAGCTTAGTCTGTAACTTGAAAACTATGTACCGTATGGCCCTATAAACTGTGTTGGGATGAAAGCTAGCCACTTTGAGCAATGTGGGAAGTGCTGGGGCAGTTTGGGACAACAGGGCCAAAACCCTAACCCTAACCCCAACCCTTTCACAGTCCCAAAGTGCCATTTTCACAGTAAAAAAAAAAAGATTCATTTTGCTTAGCTTAGTCTGTAACTTGAAAACTATGTACCGTATGGCCCTATAAACTGTGTTGGGATGAAAGCTAGCCACTTTGAGCAATGTGGGAAGTGCTGGGGCAGTTTGGGACAACAGGGCCAAAATGTCACTTTCACAGTCCCAAAGTGCCATTTTCACAGTAAAAAGGCCTGGTTCACTTTTGCTTAGCTTAGTCTGTAACTTGAAAACTATGTACCGTATGGCCCTATAAACTGTGTTGGGATGAAAGCTAGCCACTTTGAGCAATGTGGGAAGTGCTGGGGCAGTTTGGGACAACAGGGCCAAAACCCTAACCCTAACCCTAACCCTTTCACAGTCCCAAAGTGCCATTTTCACAGTAAAAAAAAAAAGATTAATTTTGCTTAGCTTAGTCTGTAACTTGAAAACTATGTACCGTATGGCCCTATAAACTGTGTTGGGATGAAAGCTAGCCACTTTGAGCAATGTGGGAAGTGCTGGGGCAGTTTGGGACAACAGGGCCAAAACCCTAACCCTAACCCCAACCCTTTCACAGTCCCAAAGTGCCATTTTCACAGTAAAAAAAAAAAGATTAATTTTGCTTAGCTTAGTCTGTAACTTGAAAACTATGTACCGTATGGCCCTATAAACTGTGTTGGGATGAAAGCTAGCCACTTTGAGCAATGTGGGAAGTGCTGGGGCAGTTTGGGACAACAGGGCCAAAATGTCACTTTCACAGTCCCAAAGTGCCATTTTCACAGTAAAAAGGCCTGGTTCACTTTTGCTTAGCTTAGTCTGTAACTTGAAAACTATGTACCGTATGGCCCTATAAACTGTGTTGGGATGAAAGCTAGCCACTTTGAGCAATGTGGGAAGTGCTGGGGCAGTTTGGGACAACAGGGCCAAAACCCTAACCCTAACCCTAACCCTTTCACAGTCCCAAAGTGCCATTTTCACAGTAAAAAAAAAAAGATTCATTTTGCTTAGCTTAGTCTGTAACTTGAAAACTATGTACCGTATGGCCCTATAAACTGTGTTGGGATGAAAGCTAGCCACTTTGAGCAATGTGGGAAGTGCTGGGGCAGTTTGGGACAACAGGGCCAAAATGTCACTTTCACAGTCCCAAAGTGCCATTTTCACAGTAAAAAGGCCTGGTTCACTTTTGCTTAGCTTAGTCTGTAACTTGAAAACTATGTACCGTATGGCCCTATAAACTGTGTTGGGATGAAAGCTAGCCACTTTGAGCAATGTGGGAAGTGCTGGGGCAGTTTGGGACAACAGGGCCAAAACCCTAACCCTAACCCTAACCCTTTCACAGTCCCAAAGTGCCATTTTCACAGTAAAAAAAAAAAGATTCATTTTGCTTAGTTTAGTCTGTAACTTGAAAACTATGTACCGTATGGCCCTATAAACTGTGTTGGGATGAAAGCTAGCCACTTTGAGCAATGTGGGAAGTGCTGGGGCAGTTTGGGACAACAGGGCCAAAACCCTAACCCTAACCCCAACCCTTTCACAGTCCCAAAGTGCCATTTTCACAGTAAAAAAAAAAAGATTCATTTTGCTTAGCTTAGTCTGTAACTTGAAAACTATGTACCGTATGGCCCTATAAACTGTGTTGGGATGAAAGCTAGCCACTTTGAGCAATGTGGGAAGTGCTGGGGCAGTTTGGGACAACAGGGCCAAAATGTCACTTTCACAGTCCCAAAGTGCCATTTTCACAGTAAAAAGGCCTGGTTCACTTTTGCTTAGCTTAGTCTGTAACTTGAAAACTATGTACCGTATGGCCCTATAAACTGTGTTGGGATGAAAGCTAGCCACTTTGAGCAATGTGGGAAGTGCTGGGGCAGTTTGGGACAACAGGGCCAAAACCCTAACCCTAACCCTAACCCTTTCACAGTCCCAAAGTGCCATTTTCACAGTAAAAAAAAAAAGATTCATTTTGCTTAGCTTAGTCTGTAACTTGAAAACTATGTACCATATGGCCCTATAAACTGTGTTGGGATGAAAGCTAGCCACTTTGAGCAATGTGGGAAGTGCTGGGGCAGTTTGGGACAACAGGGCCAAAATGTCACTTTCACAGTCCCAAAGTGCCATTTTCACAGTAAAAAGGCCTGGTTCACTTTTGCTTAGCTTAGTCTGTAACTTGAAAACTATGTACCGTATGGCCCTATAAACTGTGTTGGGATGAAAGCTAGCCACTTTGAGCAATGTGGGAAGTGCTGGGGCAGTTTGGGACAACAGGGCCAAAACCCTAACCCTAACCCTAACCCTTTCACAGTCCCAAAGTGCCATTTTCACAGTAAAAAAAAAAAGATTCATTTTGCTTAGCTTAGTCTGTAACTTGAAAACTATGTACCGTATGGCCCTATAAACTGTGTTGGGATGAAAGCTAGCCACTTTGAGCAATGTGGGAAGTGCTGGGGCAGTTTGGGACAACAGGGCCAAAACCCTAACCCTAACCCCAACCCTTTCACAGTCCCAAAGTGCCATTTTCACAGTAAAAAAAAAAAGATTCATTTTGCTTAGCTTAGTCTGTAACTTGAAAACTATGTACCGTATGGCCCTATAAACTGTGTTGGGATGAAAGCTAGCCACTTTGAGCAATGTGGGAAGTGCTGGGGCAGTTTGGGACAACAGGGCCAAAATGTCACTTTCACAGTCCCAAAGTGCCATTTTCACAGTAAAAAGGCCTGGTTCACTTTTGCTTAGCTTAGTCTGTAACTTGAAAACTATGTACCGTGTGGCCCTATAAACTGTGTTGGGATGAAAGCTAGCCACTTTGAGCAATGTGGGAAGTGCTGGGCAGTTTGGGACAACAGGGCCAAAACCCTAACCCTAACCCTAACCCTTTCACAGTCCCAAAGTGCCATTTTCACAGTAAAAAAAAAAAGATTCATTTTGCTTAGCTTAGTCTGTAACTTGAAAACTATGTACCGTATGGCCCTATAAACTGTGTTGGGATGAAAGCTAGCCACTTTGAGCAATGTGGGAAGTGCTGGGGCAGTTTGGGACAACAGGGCCAAAATGTCACTTTCACAGTCCCAAAGTGCCATTTTCACAGTAAAAAGGCCTGGTTCACTTTTGCTTAGCTTAGTCTGTAACTTGAAAACTATGTACCGTATGGCCCTATAAACTGTGTTGGGATGAAAGCTAGCCACTTTGAGCAATGTGGGAAGTGCTGGGGCAGTTTGGGACAACAGGGCCAAAATGTCACTTTCACAGTCCCAAAGTGCCGTTTTCACAGTAAAAAGGCCTGGTTCACTTTTGCTTAGCTTAGTCTGTAACTTGAAAACTATGTACCGTATGGCCCTATAAACTGTGTTGGGATGAAAGCTAGCCACTTTGAGCAATGTGGGAAGTGCTGGGGCAGTTTGGGACAACAGGGCCAAAACCCTAACCCTAACCCTAACCCTTTCACAGTCCCAAAGTGCCATTTTCACAGTAAAAAAAAAAAGATTCATTTTGCTTAGCTTAGTCTGTAACTTGAAAACTATGTACCGTATGGCCCTATAAACTGTGTTGGGATGAAAGCTAGCCACTTTGAGCAATGTGGGAAGTGCTGGGGCAGTTTGGGACAACAGGGCCAAAATGTCACTTTCACAGTCCCAAAGTGCCATTTTCACAGTAAAAAGGCCTGGTTCACTTTTGCTTAGCTTAGTCTGTAACTTGAAAACTATGTACCGTATGGCCCTATAAACTGTGTTGGGATGAAAGCTAGCCACTTTGAGCAATGTGGGAAGTGCTGGGGCAGTTTGGGACAACAGGGCCAAAATGTCACTTTCACAGTCCCAAAGTGCCGTTTTCACAGTAAAAAGGCCTGGTTCACTTTTGCTTAGCTTAGTCTGTAACTTGAAAACTATGTACCGTATGGCCCTATAAACTGTGTTGGGATGAAAGCTAGCCACTTTGAGCAATGTGGGAAGTGCTGGGGCAGTTTGGGACAACAGGGCCAAAACCCTAACCCTAACCCTAACCCTTTCACAGTCCCAAAGTGCCATTTTCACAGTAAAAAAAAAAAGATTCATTTTGCTTAGCTTAGTCTGTAACTTGAAAACTATGTACCGTATGGCCCTATAAACTGTGTTGGGATGAAAGCTAGCCACTTTGAGCAATGTGGGAAGTGCTGGGGCAGTTTGGGACAACAGGGCCAAAATGTCACTTTCACAGTCCCAAAGTGCCATTTTCACAGTAAAAAGGCCTGGTTCACTTTTGCTTAGCTTAGTCTGTAACTTGAAAACTATGTACCGTATGGCCCTATAAACTGTGTTGGGATGAAAGCTAGCCACTTTGAGCAATGTGGGAAGTGCTGGGGCAGTTTGGGACAACAGGGCCAAAACCCTAACCCTAACCCCAACCCTTTCACAGTCCCAAAGTGCCATTTTCACAGTAAAAAAAAAAAGATTCATTTTGCTTAGCTTAGTCTGTAACTTGAAAACTATGTACCGTATGGCCCTATAAACTGTGTTGGGATGAAAGCTAGCCACTTTGAGCAATGTGGGAAGTGCTGGGGCAGTTTGGGACAACAGGGCCAAAATGTCACTTTCACAGTCCCAAAGTGCCATTTTCACAGTAAAAAGGCCTGGTTCACTTTTGCTTAGCTTAGTCTGTAACTTGAAAACTATGTACCGTATGGCCCTATAAACTGTGTTGGGATGAAAGCTAGCCACTTTGAGCAATGTGGGAAGTGCTGGGGCAGTTTGGGACAACAGGGCCAAAACCCTAACCCTAACCCTAACCCTTTCACAGTCCCAAAGTGCCATTTTCACAGTAAAAAAAAAAAGATTCATTTTGCTTAGCTTAGTCTGTAACTTGAAAACTATGTACCGTATGGCCCTATAAACTGTGTTGGGATGAAAGCTAGCCACTTTGAGCAATGTGGGAAGTGCTGGGGCAGTTTGGGACAACAGGGCCAAAACCCTAACCCTAACCCCAACCCTTTCACAGTCCCAAAGTGCCATTTTCACAGTAAAAAAAAAAAGATTCATTTTGCTTTGCTTAGTCTGTAACTTGAAAACTATGTACCGTATGGCCCTATAAACTTTGTTGGGATGAAAGCTAGCCACTTTGAGCAATGTGGGAAGTGCTGGGGCAGTTTGGGACAACAGGGCCAAAATGTCACTTTCACAGTCCCAAAGTGCCATTTTCACAGTAAAAAGGCCTGGTTCACTTTTGCTTAGCTTAGTCTGTAACTTGAAAACTATGTACCGTATGGCCCTATAAACTGTGTTGGGATGAAAGCTAGCCACTTTGAGCAATGTGGGAAGTGCTGGGGCAGTTTGGGACAACAGGGCCAAAACCCTAACCCTAACCCTAACCCTTTCACAGTCCCAAAGTGCCATTTTCACAGTAAAAAAAAAAAGATTCATTTTGCTTAGCTTAGTCTGTAACTTGAAAACTATGTACCGTATGGCCCTATAAACTGTGTTGGGATGAAAGCTAGCCACTTTGAGCAATGTGGGAAGTGCTGGGGCAGTTTGGGACAACAGGGCCAAAATGTCACTTTCACAGTCCCAAAGTGCCATTTTCACAGTAAAAAGGCCTGGTTCACTTTTGCTTAGCTTAGTCTGTAACTTGAAAACTATGTACCGTATGGCCCTATAAACTGTGTTGGGATGAAAGCTAGCCACTTTGAGCAATGTGGGAAGTGCTGGGGCAGTTTGGGACAACAGGGCCAAAACCCTAACCCTAACCCTAACCCTTTCACAGTCCCAAAGTGCCATTTTCACAGTAAAAAAAAAAAGATTCATTTTGCTTAGCTTAGTCTGTAACTTGAAAACTATGTACCGTATGGCCCTATAAACTGTGTTGGGATGAAAGCTAGCCACTTTGAGCAATGTGGGAAGTGCTGGGGCAGTTTGGGACAACAGGGCCAAAATGTCACTTTCACAGTCCCAAAGTGCCATTTTCACAGTAAAAAGGCCTGGTTCACTTTTGCTTAGCTTAGTCTGTAACTTGAAAACTATGTACCGTATGGCCCTATAAACTGTGTTGGGATGAAAGCTAGCCACTTTGAGCAATGTGGGAAGTGCTGGGGCAGTTTGGGACAACAGGGCCAAAACCCTAACCCTAACCCTAACCCTTTCACAGTCCCAAAGTGCCATTTTCACAGTAAAAAAAAAAAGATTCATTTTGCTTAGCTTAGTCTGTAACTTGAAAACTATGTACCGTATGGCCCTATAAACTGTGTTGGGATGAAAGCTAGCCACTTTGAGCAATGTGGGAAGTGCTGGGGCAGTTTGGGACAACAGGGCCAAAACCCTAACCCTAACCCCAACCCTTTCACAGTCCCAAAGTGCCATTTTCACAGTAAAAAAAAAAAAGATTCATTTTGCTTAGCTTAGTCTGTAACTTGAAAACTATGTACCGTATGGCCCTATAAACTGTGTTGGGATGAAAGCTAGCCACTTTGAGCAATGTGGGAAGTGCTGGGGCAGTTTGGGACAACAGGGCCAAAATGTCACTTTCACAGTCCCAAAGTGCCATTTTCACAGTAAAAAGGCCTGGTTCACTTTTGCTTAGCTTAGTCTGTAACTTGAAAACTATGTACCGTATGGCCCTATAAACTGTGTTGGGATGAAAGCTAGCCACTTTGAGCAATGTGGGAAGTGCTGGGGCAGTTTGGGACAACAGGGCCAAAATGTCACTTTCACAGTCCCAAAGTGCCATTTTCACAGTAAAAAGGCCTGGTTCACTTTTGCTTAGCTTAGTCTGTAACTTGAAAACTATGTACCGTATGGCCCTATAAACTGTGTTGGGATGAAAGCTAGCCACTTTGAGCAATGTGGGAAGTGCTGGGGCAGTTTGGGACAACAGGGCCAAAATGTCACTTTCACAGTCCCAAAGTGCCATTTTCACAGTAAAAAGGCCTGGTTCACTTTTGCTTAGCTTAGTCTGTAACTTGAAAACTATGTACCGTATGGCCCTATAAACTGTGTTGGGATGAAAGCTAGCCACTTTGAGCAATGTGGGAAGTGCTGGGGCAGTTTGGGACAACAGGGCCAAAACCCTAACCCTAACCCCAACCCTTTCACAGTCCCAAAGTGCCATTTTCACAGTAAAAAAAAAAAGATTCATTTTGCTTAGCTTAGTCTGTAACTTGAAAACTATGTACCGTATGGCCCTATAAACTGTGTTGGGATGAAAGCTAGCCACTTTGAGCAATGTGGGAAGTGCTGGGGCAGTTTGGGACAACAGGGCCAAAATGTCACTTTCACAGTCCCAAAGTGCCATTTTCACAGTAAAAAGGCCTGGTTCACTTTTGCTTAGCTTAGTCTGTAACTTGAAAACTATGTACCGTATGGCCCTATAAACTGTGTTGGGATGAAAGCTAGCCACTTTGAGCAATGTGGGAAGTGCTGGGGCAGTTTGGGACAACAGGGCCAAAACCCTAACCCTAACCCTAACCCTTTCACAGTCCCAAAGTGCCATTTTCACAGTAAAAAAAAAAAGATTCATTTTGCTTAGCTTAGTCTGTAACTTGAAAACTATGTACCGTATGGCCCTATAAACTGTGTTGGGATGAAAGCTAGCCACTTTGAGCAATGTGGGAAGTGCTGGGGCAGTTTGGGACAACAGGGCCAAAATGTCACTTTCACAGTCCCAAAGTGCCATTTTCACAGTAAAAAGGCCTGGTTCACTTTTGCTTAGCTTAGTCTGTAACTTGAAAACTATGTACCGTATGGCCCTATAAACTGTGTTGGGATGAAAGCTAGCCACTTTGAGCAATGTGGGAAGTGCTGGGGCAGTTTGGGACAACAGGGCCAAAACCCTAACCCTAACCCTAACCCTTTCACAGTCCCAAAGTGCCATTTTCACAGTAAAAAAAAAAAGATTAATTTTGCTTAGCTTAGTCTGTAACTTGAAAACTATGTACCGTATGGCCCTATAAACTGTGTTGGGATGAAAGCTAGCCACTTTGAGCAATGTGGGAAGTGCTGGGGCAGTTTGGGACAACAGGGCCAAAATGTCACTTTCACAGTCCCAAAGTGCCATTTTCACAGTAAAAAGGCCTGGTTCACTTTTGCTTAGCTTAGTCTGTAACTTGAAAACTATGTACCGTATGGCCCTATAAACTGTGTTGGGATGAAAGCTAGCCACTTTGAGCAATGTGGGAAGTGCTGGGGCAGTTTGGGACAACAGGGCCAAAACCCTAACCCTAACCCAAACCTTTCACAGTCCCAAAGTGCCATTTTCACAGTAAAAAAAAAAAGATTCATTTTGCTTAGCTTAGTCTGTAACTTGAAAACTATGTACCGTATGGCCCTATAAACTGTGTTGGGATGAAAGCTAGCCACTTTGAGCAATGTGGGAAGTGCTGGGGCAGTTTGGGACAACAGGGCCAAAACCCTAACCCTAACCCCAACCCTTTCACAGTCCCAAAGTGCCATTTTCACAGTAAAAAAAAAAAGATTCATTTTGCTTAGCTTAGTCTGTAACTTGAAATCTATGTACCGTATGGCCCTATAAACTGTGTTGGGATGAAAGCTAGCCACTTTGAGCAATGTGGGAAGTGCTGGGGCAGTTTGGGACAACAGGGCCAAAATGTCACTTTCACAGTCCCAAAGTGCCATTTTCACAGTAAAAAGGCCTGGTTCACTTTTGCTTAGCTTAGTCTGTAACTTGAAAACTATGTACCGTATGGCCCTATAAACTGTGTTGGGATGAAAGCTAGCCACTTTGAGCAATGTGGGAAGTGCTGGGGCAGTTTGGGACAACAGGGCCAAAACCCTAACCCTAACCCTAACCCTTTCACAGTCCCAAAGTGCCATTTTCACAGTAAAAAAAAAAAGATTCATTTTGCTTAGCTTAGTCTGTAACTTGAAAACTATGTACCGTATGGCCCTATAAACTGTGTTGGGATGAAAGCTAGCCACTTTGAGCAATGTGGGAAGTGCTGGGGCAGTTTGGGACAACAGGGCCAAAACCCTAACCCTAACCCCAACCCTTTCACAGTCCCAAAGTGCCATTTTCACAGTAAAAAAAAAAAGATTCATTTTGCTTAGCTTAGTCTGTAACTTGAAATCTATGTACCGTATGGCCCTATAAACTGTGTTGGGATGAAAGCTAGCCACTTTGAGCAATGTGGGAAGTGCTGGGGCAGTTTGGGACAACAGGGCCAAAATGTCACTTTCACAGTCCCAAAGTGCCATTTTCACAGTAAAAAGGCCTGGTTCACTTTTGCTTAGCTTAGTCTGTAACTTGAAAACTATGTACCGTATGGCCCTATAAACTGTGTTGGGATGAAAGCTAGCCACTTTGAGCAATGTGGGAAGTGCTGGGGCAGTTTGGGACAACAGGGCCAAAATGTCACTTTCACAGTCCCAAAGTGCCGTTTTCACAGTAAAAAGGCCTGGTTCACTTTTGCTTAGCTTAGTCTGTAACTTGAAAACTATGTACCGTATGGCCCTATAAACTGTGTTGGGATGAAAGCTAGCCACTTTGAGCAATGTGGGAAGTGCTGGGGCAGTTTGGGACAACAGGGCCAAAACCCTAACCCTAACCCCAACCCTTTCACAGTCCCAAAGTGCCATTTTCACAGTAAAAAAAAAAAGATTCATTTTGCTTAGCTTAGTCTGTAACTTGAAAACTATGTACCGTATGGCCCTATAAACTGTGTTGGGATGAAAGCTAGCCACTTTGAGCAATGTGGGAAGTGCTGGGGCAGTTTGGGACAACAGGGCCAAAATGTCACTTTCACAGTCCCAAAGTGCCATTTTCACAGTAAAAAGGCCTGGTTCACTTTTGCTTAGCTTAGTCTGTAACTTGAAAACTATGTACCGTATGGCCCTATAAACTGTGTTGGGATGAAAGCTAGCCACTTTGAGCAATGTGGGAAGTGCTGGGGCAGTTTGGGACAACAGGGCCAAAACCCTAACCCTAACCCTAACCCTTTCACAGTCCCAAAGTGCCATTTTCACAGTAAAAAAAAAAAGATTCATTTTGCTTAGCTTAGTCTGTAACTTGAAAACTATGTACCGTATGGCCCTATAAACTGTGTTGGGATGAAAGCTAGCCACTTTGAGCAATGTGGGAAGTGCTGGGGCAGTTTGGGACAACAGGGCCAAAACCCTAACCCTAACCCCAACCCTTTCACAGTCCCAAAGTGCCATTTTCACAGTAAAAAGGCCTGGTTCACTTTTGCTTAGCTTAGTCTGTAACTTGAAAACTATGTACCGTATGGCCCTATAAACTGTGTTGGGATGAAAGCTAGCCACTTTGAGCAATGTGGGAAGTGCTGGGGCAGTTTGGGACAACAGGGCCAAAATGTCACTTTCACAGTCCCAAAGTGCCGTTTTCACAGTAAAAAGGCCTGGTTCACTTTTGCTTAGCTTAGTCTGTAACTTGAAAACTATGTACCGTATGGCCCTATAAACTGTGTTGGGATGAAAGCTAGCCACTTTGAGCAATGTGGGAAGTGCTGGGGCAGTTTGGGACAACAGGGCCAAAACCCTAACCCTAACCCTAACCCTTTCACAGTCCCAAAGTGCCATTTTCACAGTAAAAAAAAAAAGATTCATTTTGCTTAGCTTAGTCTGTAACTTGAAAACTATGTACCGTATGGCCCTATAAACTGTGTTGGGATGAAAGCTAGCCACTTTGAGCAATGTGGGAAGTGCTGGGGCAGTTTGGGACAACAGGGCCAAAATGTCACTTTCACAGTCCCAAAGTGCCATTTTCACAGTAAAAAGGCCTGGTTCACTTTTGCTTAGCTTAGTCTGTAACTTGAAAACTATGTACCGTATGGCCCTATAAACTGTGTTGGGATGAAAGCTAGCCACTTTGAGCAATGTGGGAAGTGCTGGGGCAGTTTGGGACAACAGGGCCAAAATGTCACTTTCACAGTCCCAAAGTGCCATTTTCACAGTAAAAAGGCCTGGTTCACTTTTGCTTAGCTTAGTCTGTAACTTGAAAACTATGTACCGTATGGCCCTATAAACTGTGTTGGGATGAAAGCTAGCCACTTTGAGCAATGTGGGAAGTGCTGGGGCAGTTTGGGACAACAGGGCCAAAATGTCACTTTCACAGTCCCAAAGTGCCATTTTCACAGTAAAAAGGCCTGGTTCACTTTTGCTTAGCTTAGTCTGTAACTTGAAAACTATGTACCGTATGGCCCTATAAACTGTGATGGGATGAAAGCTAGCCACTTTGAGCAATGTGGGAAGTGCTGGGGCAGTTTGGGACAACAGGGCCAAAACCCTAACCCTAACCCTAACCCTTTCACAGTCCCAAAGTGCCATTTTCACAGTAAAAAAAAAAAGATTCATTTTGCTTAGCTTAGTCTGTAACTTGAAAACTATGTACCGTATGGCCCTATAAACTGTGTTGGGATGAAAGCTAGCCACTTTGAGCAATGTGGGAAGTGCTGGGGCAGTTTGGGACAACAGGGCCAAAATGTCACTTTCACAGTCCCAAAGTGCCATTTTCACAGTAAAAAGGCCTGGTTCACTTTTGCTTAGCTTAGTCTGTAACTTGAAAACTATGTACCGTATGGCCCTATAAACTGTGTTGGGATGAAAGCTAGCCACTTTGAGCAATGTGGGAAGTGCTGGGGCAGTTTGGGACAACAGGGCCAAAATGTCACTTTCACAGTCCCAAAGTGCCGTTTTCACAGTAAAAAGGCCTGGTTCACTTTTGCTTAGCTTAGTCTGTAACTTGAAAACTATGTACCGTATGGCCCTATAAACTGTGTTGGGATGAAAGCTAGCCACTTTGAGCAATGTGGGAAGTGCTGGGGCAGTTTGGGACAACAGGGCCAAAACCCTAACCCTAACCCCAACCCTTTCACAGTCCCAAAGTGCCATTTTCACAGTAAAAAAAAAAAGATTCATTTTGCTTAGCTTAGTCTGTAACTTGAAAACTATGTACCGTATGGCCCTATAAACTGTGTTGGGATGAAAGCTAGCCACTTTGAGCAATGTGGGAAGTGCTGGGGCAGTTTGGGACAACAGGGCCAAAATGTCACTTTCACAGTCCCAAAGTGCCATTTTCACAGTAAAAAGGCCTGGTTCACTTTTGCTTAGCTTAGTCTGTAACTTGAAAACTATGTACCGTATGGCCCTATAAACTGTGTTGGGATGAAAGCTAGCCACTTTGAGCAATGTGGGAAGTGCTGGGGCAGTTTGGGACAACAGGGCCAAAACCCTAACCCTAACCCTAACCCTTTCACAGTCCCAAAGTGCCATTTTCACAGTAAAAAAAAAAAGATTAATTTTGCTTAGCTTAGTCTGTAACTTGAAAACTATGTACCGTATGGCCCTATAAACTGTGTTGGGATGAAAGCTAGCCACTTTGAGCAATGTGGGAAGTGCTGGGGCAGTTTGGGACAACAGGGCCAAAACCCTAACCCTAACCCCAACCCTTTCACAGTCCCAAAGTGCCATTTTCACAGTAAAAAAAAAAAGATTAATTTTGCTTAGCTTAGTCTGTAACTTGAAAACTATGTACCGTATGGCCCTATAAACTGTGTTGGGATGAAAGCTAGCCACTTTGAGCAATGTGGGAAGTGCTGGGGCAGTTTGGGACAACAGGGCCAAAATGTCACTTTCACAGTCCCAAAGTGCCATTTTCACAGTAAAAAGGCCTGGTTCACTTTTGCTTAGCTTAGTCTGTAACTTGAAAACTATGTACCGTATGGCCCTATAAACTGTGTTGGGATGAAAGCTAGCCACTTTGAGCAATGTGGGAAGTGCTGGGGCAGTTTGGGACAACAGGGCCAAAACCCTAACCCTAACCCTAACCCTTTCACAGTCCCAAAGTGCCATTTTCACAGTAAAAAAAAAAAGATTCATTTTGCTTAGCTTAGTCTGTAACTTGAAAACTATGTACCGTATGGCCCTATAAACTGTGTTGGGATGAAAGCTAGCCACTTTGAGCAATGTGGGAAGTGCTGGGGCAGTTTGGGACAACAGGGCCAAAATGTCACTTTCACAGTCCCAAAGTGCCATTTTCACAGTAAAAAGGCCTGGTTCACTTTTGCTTAGCTTAGTCTGTAACTTGAAAACTATGTACCGTATGGCCCTATAAACTGTGTTGGGATGAAAGCTAGCCACTTTGAGCAATGTGGGAAGTGCTGGGGCAGTTTGGGACAACAGGGCCAAAACCCTAACCCTAACCCTAACCCTTTCACAGTCCCAAAGTGCCATTTTCACAGTAAAAAAAAAAAGATTCATTTTGCTTAGTTTAGTCTGTAACTTGAAAACTATGTACCGTATGGCCCTATAAACTGTGTTGGGATGAAAGCTAGCCACTTTGAGCAATGTGGGAAGTGCTGGGGCAGTTTGGGACAACAGGGCCAAAACCCTAACCCTAACCCCAACCCTTTCACAGTCCCAAAGTGCCATTTTCACAGTAAAAAAAAAAAGATTCATTTTGCTTAGCTTAGTCTGTAACTTGAAAACTATGTACCGTATGGCCCTATAAACTGTGTTGGGATGAAAGCTAGCCACTTTGAGCAATGTGGGAAGTGCTGGGGCAGTTTGGGACAACAGGGCCAAAATGTCACTTTCACAGTCCCAAAGTGCCATTTTCACAGTAAAAAGGCCTGGTTCACTTTTGCTTAGCTTAGTCTGTAACTTGAAAACTATGTACCGTATGGCCCTATAAACTGTGTTGGGATGAAAGCTAGCCACTTTGAGCAATGTGGGAAGTGCTGGGGCAGTTTGGGACAACAGGGCCAAAACCCTAACCCTAACCCTAACCCTTTCACAGTCCCAAAGTGCCATTTTCACAGTAAAAAAAAAAAGATTCATTTTGCTTAGCTTAGTCTGTAACTTGAAAACTATGTACCGTATGGCCCTATAAACTGTGTTGGGATGAAAGCTAGCCACTTTGAGCAATGTGGGAAGTGCTGGGGCAGTTTGGGACAACAGGGCCAAAATGTCACTTTCACAGTCCCAAAGTGCCATTTTCACAGTAAAAAGGCCTGGTTCACTTTTGCTTAGCTTAGTCTGTAACTTGAAAACTATGTACCGTATGGCCCTATAAACTGTGTTGGGATGAAAGCTAGCCACTTTGAGCAATGTGGGAAGTGCTGGGGCAGTTTGGGACAACAGGGCCAAAACCCTAACCCTAACCCTAACCCTTTCACAGTCCCAAAGTGCCATTTTCACAGTAAAAAAAAAAAGATTCATTTTGCTTAGCTTAGTCTGTAACTTGAAAACTATGTACCGTATGGCCCTATAAACTGTGTTGGGATGAAAGCTAGCCACTTTGAGCAATGTGGGAAGTGCTGGGGCAGTTTGGGACAACAGGGCCAAAACCCTAACCCTAACCCCAACCCTTTCACAGTCCCAAAGTGCCATTTTCACAGTAAAAAAAAAAAGATTCATTTTGCTTAGCTTAGTCTGTAACTTGAAAACTATGTACCGTATGGCCCTATAAACTGTGTTGGGATGAAAGCTAGCCACTTTGAGCAATGTGGGAAGTGCTGGGGCAGTTTGGGACAACAGGGCCAAAATGTCACTTTCACAG